>NW_012112919.1:2379110-2396937 GCF_000951035.1 Colobus angolensis palliatus | reverse complement strand
CACATATACACCATGGAATACTATGCAGCCATAAAAAAGGATGAGTTCATGTCCTTTGCAGGGACATGGATGAAGCTGGAAACCATCATTCTTAGTAAACTATCGCAAAGACAGAAAAGCAAACACCATATGTTCTCACTCATAGGTGGGAATTTAACAATGAGAACACTTGGACACAGGGTTGGGAACATCACACACTGGGGCCTGTCATGGAGTGGGGGGAGTGGGGAGGGATAGCATTAGGATAAATACCTAATATAAATGAGGAGTTAATGGGTGCAGCACACCCATTATTGGCACATGTATACATACGTAAAAAACCTGCCCATTGTGCACATGTACCCTAGAACATAAAGTATAATATTTTTTTAAAAAAAAGGACAGAGAAAAGAAGAAGAAGAAAAAAAAGCTCCTTTTTCCTAAATTTCAAGTAAGGGGCATGATAAGTTCACTCTAAATCTCCAGCTTTCAACCATTTTATACCTGTAATCTCAAAATGGATAAGAGGCTTAAAAGGCATAAATTGCTGAATCTCATTTGAATGTTCTTTCAATTGTCTTTTAGTCTCAGTTTAAATATCTGTTTTCATGGTGTGACAGCATAAGAAATTGTCTTAGATGGTTGAAGGTAGCTGTGCTCTCCACCTCTCTTCCATCTAATTATGTTAAAGAGAGAGTCTATGGTTTCTTAGGTCCTTCACACTGGTAAACTTCTCATTCTGCATGGGATTCACTGAATATAAAACAATTGCACACCTGTCGGGGGTTAGAGAAGCATTGTGAAGCTGTGTACACTTTCTGCCTTGTTATTTTTCTCATGTAACTTTTGTATTCCATCTTTACACAATCTCACACCTAGGAAGTGAGGACAAGTTTGCAAACTCAGATTAGCCTTTTATAGCTTGTCCAGCATACTACAGATGAATCTAATCCAAAGAATGTAAACTCAGTGTGTCCAGTTCCGGGTCCCTTGATGATCACGTTTTCTTCAGGAGAGGAATGTGTCTTTATGAGTAATAGAAACCACACAGCTTAGCTCTGGGAGAAAAGGTCAGTTTATCTAAGCAACCAGTTGTGTCTCATTTCCAATGAAATTGATTGGCCACTTGATCGACTATAAATAAGTCTGTAAAAATGTTTGTCAAGTGAAATGACCTGTGGTAGAATGATCTTGTCTATAGAGTGTGGATGTTGTGTGTGCACCGAGGGCAAGAAGGGTCAGGGAGTGTCCAGCTCAGAAGAAGATTTAATGAATTAAATTAGAAAACACGGTGGAAAAACACATAGACTCTGTTTGACCTCTTTCTCTGAACTTCCATGTATTTTACACTTACCTCTAGATACTTGCCTCTATTTGTATACTGTACATAAATTTCAAAAAGTATATATATAATACATATATATATATTTTCTCCTCCAATGTGTTTGAGATTATCCTAAATACCTTTGCTGTTTGGGCTACAGAATAGACCATGAAGTCTTTGTGAAAATGCAGTAGATTTTTTTTTTTTTTATCTTTGAACTCTTGGTTCCCGTTACAATATCTGAACCCTGGTACGAACTCAATACAAGTTTTTTTAAAGTGGAATGAAATTTGAATTGAATCTGTTCATGTTAAGAGCATTCCTAGTTTTAGAGGTTGTAAGATTTCATAATAATTACAGAGTAAATTACTTAATGTTAAGATAATTGTGTGCTAGAAGAGAAAGTCAACTCATGTGGCTCTCACCTCTCACGATCAAGGCTCTTTTGAAGTGGAGCCTGTGATGGAACCATCTCTTGTCTCCCCTCCTACTTTCACTTTCAGCAGAGATGAAAGATAATGAAAACAGCCACAACAATTCTTTAGGTGCTAAGGAATAAGGCGGCAGGACTGTAGCCAACAGGGCAGTGGCTGCTTTATATTTACCAATGAATTTATTATAAGGATGCTTTGAAGATGAAAATAAGTTAGACAAAAGGAAAAGTAGCAGATGGTGGTAGTCATAGTTTAAGAATAAATCAGTCCATTCAAAGGGAAGTAGAAGTACCTGATTGACAGGAATTATGGTACCAAAGAAAATTAAAGTGATGAGTTTTCCTGTTATTATTTGATATTTTTAAAATATTTTTTAAATGCTGGACCTGGAAGGTAAGGTGAAATTGAAAACCATGTCCTTACATTAAAACTCTTATTTTGGACAATTTGTTTAGCATTTGGGGTGATTACAAAAAACAGAGACTTACCCGTGAACGCAATGTCTACTGAGCATGTGGCAGACAGACATATGAGCTAAAGCAAATCATCTCCTCTCTCCTTCTTATTTGCCTTGTTTGTAAAATGGAGAGAATTTTATCTAGTGATCTGGAACCTTCTTTTGGTACCCAAATTAAATTCCATTTTTCCCTCCCATGGTATGCAGCAGTACTTCTATCCAGTTTAGAGTCTTCCTGTTCTGAGCAAAACAGTGAATTCATACCAATTGAGAAATAATTTTTTTCAGTTCAAAATAGGAGTCCACAGAGCATAATACTTAATAAAAAGTGAAGAAATCACTGATGGCATAATTTCTGAGATTATATCAAAAGCAGTCTTTTTTCTTTGTGGAAAATCTTTCCTTATATCCTTCAAACTGCACAGTATAGACAGGTGTCAGCTCCAGCTAGGTAGACTCCTTTAAAAAGCACTATTAGGAATCAAACAGGATCCAAATGTAGTTTGGTTTCATAAAGAAAGAGATGAGTTATCTTGCAGTGGAACTCTTAGGCAATCTTAATGAAGGCATTGAAATTTAAGCAGTAATACAGGAATATCGGTAACATCAAAAATAAACGTAAACCTTTTTAGCAATGACAATTGAGGAAAACAGATATCCATAAAAAATGGAGCCATCTCCAAATTTTCAAATGAAGTCATTTGGTTTCATACAGTCTACTGAAGTTCAAGATTTTGTAGGCTTTATTATCTGTTTTTATTTTGGTTTGTTTTACAGTTTTTCAGTGCTAACCTAAATGACAGTCACATAGGGCAAAGAAGTTTGTTAAATAAAAATTAGATATTTTTATTTTAAAATTTATTTCTTATATTTTATTTCCAACGTTTATTTTACATTCAGGGGTACATGTGCAGGTTTGTTATAGGTAAATATGTGCCATGGTGGTTTTCTGCACAGATCTTCCCATCACCTAGGTATTAATTTCAGAATCTACTAGCTATTAATATTCTCCCTAATCCTCTCCCTTCTTCCACCCCCAACCTTCTGACATGTCCCAGTGTGTATTTTTCCCCAGCATGTGTCCATGTGTTCTCATAATTTAGCTCTCACCTTTAAGTGAGAATATGCAGTATTTGGTTTTCTGTTTCTGTGTTAGTTTGCTAAGAATTATGGCCTCCAGCTCCATCCATGCCCCTGCAAAGGATATGATTTCATTGCTTTTATGGCTGCATAGTGTTCCATAATGTATATGTACCACATTTTCTTTATCTAGTGTATCATTTATGAGCATTTAGGTTGATTCTGTTTCTTTGCTATTGTGAATAGCATTGCAATGAGCATTCGAATGCATGTGTCTTTATAATAGAACAATTTATATTCCTTTGGGTATATATCCAATAATGGCATTGCTGAAATCAAATGGTATTCTGCCTCTAGATCTTTGAGGAATTACTACACTGTATTTTACAATGGTTGAACTAACTTACACATCCACCAATAGTGTAGAAGCATTCCTTTTTCTCCACAAACTCAACAGCGTCGGTTATTTTTTGACTTTTTAGTAATAGCCATTCTGACTGCTGTGAGGTGATATTTCATTGTAGTTTTTATTTGCATTTCTCTAATGATTAGTGATGTTGCTTTCTTTCCATATGTTGTTGACAGGATGTATGTCTTCTTTTGCGAAGTATCTGTTCATGTCCTTTGCCCACTTTTTAATGGGGTTGTTTGTTCTTGTAAATTTGTTTAAGTTGCTTATAGATGCTGGATATTAGACTTTTGTCAGATGCATAGATTGCAAAAATTTTCTCTCATTTTGTAGGTTGTCTGTTTATCCTGTTGATACTTTCTTTTGCTGTGCAGAAGCTCTTTAGTTTAATTAGATACCATTTGCCAATTTTTGCTTTTGTTGCAATTGCTTTTGGCATCTTCATCATGAAATATTTGTCCATGCCTATGTCCTGAATGGTATTGTCTAGATTTTCTTCTAGGGTTTTTATAGTTTTTGGTTTTACATTTAAGTCCTTAATCCATTTTGAGTTAATGTTTGTCTATGGTGTAAAGAAGGGGTGCAGTTTCAATCTTCTGCATATGGCTAGCCAGTTCTCCCAGCACTGTTTATTAAATATGGAATCCTTTCCCCATTGGTTTTTGTCAGGTTTGTCACAGATCAGATGGTTGTAGGTGTGCAGCCTTATTTCTGGATTCCCTATTCTGTTCCATTGGTCTATGTGTCTGTTCTTGTACCAGTACCATGATGTTTTGGTTACTGTAACCCTATAGTATTGTTTGAAGTCAGGTAGTGTAATGACTCCAGCTTTTTCTTCTTGCTTAGTATTGCCTTGTCTATTTGGGCTCTTTTATTTTGATTCTGTATGAATTTTAAAATAGTTTTTTTCTAATTTTGTGAAGAATGTCAATGGTAGTTTAATGGGAATAGCATCGAATCTATAAATTACTTTGGGCAGTACAGCCATTTGATAATATTGATTATTTATATTCATGAGCATGGAATGTTTTTCCATTTGTTTTTGTCATCTCTGATTTTTTCGAGCAGTGGTTTGTAGTTCTTCTTGAAGAGGTCCTTCACTTCCCTTGTTAGCTGTATTCCTAGGTAATTTATTCTTTTTGTGGCAATTGTGAATGGGAGTTCATTCATGATGTAGCTCTCTGCTTGCCCACTGCTGGTTTATAGGAATGCTAGCGACTTTTGCTCATTGATTTTGTATCTTGAGGCTTTTCTGAAGTTCTTGTCAGCTTGAGAAGCTTTTGGACTGAGACAATGGGGTTTTCTAAATATACTATCATATAACCTGCAAACAAAGATAATTCGACTTCCTCTCTTTCTACTTGAATGCCCTTTATTTCTTTCTCTTGCTTGATTTCCCAGGCCAGAACTTTCAATACTATGTTGAGGTGAGACAGGGTAACCTTGCCTTGTGCTGGTTTTCAAGGCAAACGATTCCAGCTTTTTGCCCATTCAGTATGATACTGGTTGTGGGTTTGTGATTTATGGCTTTTATTATTTTGTGGTATGTTCCTTCAATACCTAGTTAATTGAGAGTTTTTAACATGAACGGATGTTGAATTTTGTTGAAGGTCTTTTCTGAATCTATTATCTTGTGGTTTTTGTTTTCAGTTCTGTTTATGTGATGAATTGCATTTATTGATTTCTATATGTTAAAATTACCTTGCATCCCAGGGATGAAGCCTTGTTAATTGTGGTGGATAAGCTTTTTGATGCCGGTATTTTGTTGAGGATTTCTGCATTGATGTTAACCAAGGATATTGGCCTGAAGGTTTTCGTGTGTTGTATCTCTGCCAGGTTTTGGTAATACATGATGCAGGCCTCATAGAATGAGTTAGGGAGGAGTCTCTCCTTTTCAATATTTTTGGAATAGTTTCAGTAGAAATGGTACCAGCTGTACTTTGTAACTCTGGTATCATTCATCTGTGAATCTGTCTGGTCCTGGCTTTTGTTTGTTTGTTTGTTTTTTGGTTGGTAGGCTACTTACTACTGCCTCAATTTCAGAACTTGTTATTGGTCTCTTCAGGGATACAATTTCTTCTTGGTTCAGTCTTGGGAGAGTGTATGTGTACAGGGATTTATCTGTTTCTTCTGGTTTATGCATACAAAAGTGTTTTTAATATTCTCGGTGGTTGTATTTCCGTGTGGTCAATGATATATCCCCCTTATCATTTCTAATTGTGTTTATTTGAATCTTCTCCCCTTTCTTCTTTATTAGTCTAGCTAGCAGTCTATTTTTTTTCCAAAAAAAAAAAAAAAAAAAAAAAGCAGCTCCTGGATTTGATCTTTTGAAGAGATTTTCATATGTCCATCTCCTTCATTCAGCTCTCCTCTTGATTACTTCTTGTCTTCTGCTAGCTTTGGGGTTTGTTTGCTCTTGGTTCTCTAGTTATTTTAGTTGTGATGCTGGGTTGTTAACTTGAGATCTTTCTAGCTTTTTGGTGTGGGTATTTTGTACTATAAATTTCCCTCTTAACAGTGCTTTAGCTGTGTCACAGAGATTCTGGTACATTTGTCCTTGTTTTCATTAGTTTCAAAGAACTTCTTGATTTCTGCATTAGTATCATTATTTATCCAAAGGAGGATTTTGTTCAATTTCCTCCTTGTTGTGTGGCTTTGAATAAATTTCTTAATCTTGAGTTCTAATTTGTTTGCACTGTTGTTCAAGAGACTGTTATGATTTCAGTTCTTTTACATTTGCTGAGGAGTGTTTTACTTCTGATTATATGATCAATTTTAGAGGAAGTGCTATGTAGCAATGAGAAGAATGTATATTCTGGTGTTTTGGGTGGAGATTTCTGTAGATATCTCTCAGGTCCACTTGATCCAGAGCTGAGTTCAGGTCCTAAATATTTTTGTTAATTTTTTTATTGAAGATCTGTCTAATACTATCAGTGGGGTGTAAAGTCACCCACTATTACTGTGTGGGAGTCTAAGTCTCTTTGAAGATCTCTAAGAATTTGCCTTATGAATCTGGATGTTCCTGTATTGGGTGCATTTATGTTTAGGATAATTAGATCTTCTTGTGGAATTGAACCCTTTACCATATGTAATGCCCTTCTTTGTCTTTTTTTTTTTAGTCTTTGCTGGTTTAAAGTCTGTTTTGTCAGAAACTAGGATTGCAAACCTTGCTTTTTTCTGTTTTCCATTTGCTTGGCAATTTTTTTTCATCCCTTTATTTTGACCCTATATATGTCTTTGCACATGAGATGAGTCTCTTGAAGATGGCATACCAATGAGTGTTGGTTCTTTATCCAGCTTGCCACTCTGTGTCTTGTAATTGAAGCATTTATCCCATTTACATTTAAGGTTAGTACTGTTATGTGTGGATTTTTCTCCTGTCATCACGATGCTAGCTAGTTATTTTGTAGACTTGTTTACGTGGTTGCTTCATAGTGTCACTGGTCTGTGTATTTCAGTGTGTTTTTGTAGTGGCTGGTAAATGGAGTCCACAGACTGACACTGCTTAGCTTCTTGGATTTAGCCCCCTTCTTTGGGATATGTATGGACCTCACACCTTGTCTGAGTGGCAGTTACCTTTGTCAGAGATCCCAGGTCTAGAGTATGTAAAGCTCCCAGGTCTCTGTGTGTTTCTGAGCAGCAGTTCTGCTGAGACTCCACACAGCTCTGTGTGTTGAACCCAAGGCCCTGGTGGAGTGGGCTCAGGAGGTGAGCTCCTGATCTATGGGTTCAAAAGGTCTATGGGAGATGCATATTACCCAGGGTCACACATTTACTCACCACTTCCCTTGGCTGGAGGTGGGGGTTCTCTTGGCTCCATGTTGCTCCTGAGTGGGCCATCATCTTGTCCTTCTTTCCTTCATTCTCTATGGGTTGAGTTGTTTCCTCAATCAGTCCCAATGTGAGTACCTAGATATTTCAGTAGAAGGTGCTGTATTTACTCAACTCTTTTCTTCCTCTTTATAAATGCCATGCACTATAGCTGCTTTTAATCAACCATCTTGATCCACCTCCCCCAAATTAGAGATTTTCAAAAGAGAGCAAAGGATTTAAAGAATATGCTGAAACCTATTGAAAATGGTGAGAAAAAAAGCAGAGATGACAAAAATATAAAGACATAATATGATCAATTAGAATAGAACTTGAGAGTGGGAATTTAATAACCTCTAGACATTTTGGTGCTATGTATACAAATTCTGACTGTAAGTCCCAGCTTCAGACACAGGCTGTTATCAGTGTCTATCTATAATGCTCACATACATGCAACAATCAAGGTCAAAGTGTTAGGGCTGCATGAGGGCATATATGTAAAACTTATAGCTAGATAGGTGTCAGTATCAGACTCAACGTGTGTGCACTGTTTTAATTGAAGACCAACATATTTGAGTTTTCCACGTATGTATCTCTGGAGTTTTCCAGATTTATGACATTTACTCCTAGTGCAGTGTTATTCACCACCTCCCCTGATATGTCAGTAGCTCTTTGCAGGTCCCTCACACACACAATATATTAGGAAATAATTTCTCCATTGTATACCTTGTTCCTATAAACCATAAGTAAATTTTTACCAGTAAGTAGACTCTGATCATTTTTGAAGATGCATTTTAATGATATTATTCAGGTATATCAAAGAAGGCAGCTTCTACAAAAAAACAAAACAAAACAAAACACACACACACACACACACAAAGAATCTTATCTCAGGCCTATGTTAATTTCCTTCTAAAGGGTGGTAAACTTATAGAAGCTGTGAAGAGATCACCCAGTTACTGAACTGATCTTATACACTTTTTGCACACTTGTTTGACACTGACCCTTTTACTGTAGAAAAAGTACATATTCTTGTACTTCTCTATGCTTTAGCAATGTCTTACAGGCTTTTTAACTGGGTAAGGCATGGTCCTCAAGGAGAAACTCTTTTACTGAAACCACCAAGCAACTCATTAGCTGAAAAACTTGTAGGTGGGTGTGCTCCAGGGCACCAACAGACGGTTTAATTGGTTACAAAATTCCAGAAGGCAATGTGCAGATTGACAGCATTTTTGTCCAAAATCCAGGGTAACTCTAGCTGTATGTAGGGAAGAAAACTGCTACCTGAATAGAATATATGATTTCAGGGAAAGTAGTCAGACTTCTATAACTCCAATTTATCCTTCATTGCTTCATTGTTAACATCAACCTGTAACATTATAGATGCATTTCTGGGATTTAAGGCTTATCCCTTGTTTATATTGAACTTTCCCTGGGAGTTTTAACAAGTTAAATATGAATGACTATTTAGGTCCTTTCCAATTAGCTACAGTCAGAGAAGTTTCTCCATTGACCCCAGATTCAGATCCTTTACTCTAAGCATACTAACCATACATAATATGGAAAAATAACCAGGGATAAACAGCCAAATGTAATAATGGTAAAATAGAATACTAGATTTATTCCCAACCACTAACTCAGGACAGATTTCTGTGTTGTTTATGCATCTGTAGTAATGACAATTTAGTATCCTAAATCAATGTTTTCTCGTTTATGACTAATTAGGAGGTGGGGTAGAGAGTGACCATACTGGTAGACAGAAAATAGTGCTTCTGTTGCATGTTCAAGCCACTTCACAGAGGAGAACACTTAAATGCAAATTGACCAATACATTTTGTTCATACAGAAAAATTTTTAACATTTCAGAAATGATTCATATATTTTACCTTGTCTTAAATTATATGGGGAATATTCGAGTGGTTTCCAATTCTGACACCCTTAATTCAAGCTCCTGGAACCAAGCCATTGCTGAATTATTATTTATTCCTTCATAATTTATTATTCTTAAGTGCCTTCTAATGAGTTTCATTGATTTGTTTATTGTGCTTCTCACAAGGCAGGTTGGCCATCTGTCTAAGTATGTTGACATTCATATTGATTGTGAATAGCCTTCAATATCTTTCTTCATTTGGGCAGGGCTGATGAGCCTATTCTTAAATAAATAATTGAAAAGTAATTTTTTTCTATTTTTATCTAGTTGTTTTGGACACATATACACACATACACAATGCACAGAGACAGGAGGCTGCAATTAGGGTAGAAGCTGTCTCAGGAAATACACAGATGGGTCATAATAATAATTATTAACTTTTTCTAAGTTCTTCCTAGGTTCTAGATGTCATTATAAATGGTGTAAGTATAAACTAATTTACTACTTCAAATAACCCTGAGGAGTAAATGCTATTATTATTTTCATTTTATATATGAGGAAAATAAAGCATAGAAAGGTTAATCTCAAGATCACACTCTGTTTTTCAGTCATTAGCTGAAGGGTTTAAGAAACAAAACATCAGAATGTAACTGAAGAACAAAGACTACTTCCCCTACCCCATCTGATTCATCTTTAAGAGAAAGACTGTGAGAAAAACCTAGAAGAACTTGATTTGACTTTACAACTTTCATATAGGAAAACAAAGGGACTATGTGGAGCTCTTGACTGGCTGAGGCTGTTGGAGTTGGCATCAGAAAGCGGAGAAGTACAGATTGGTCTAAGGAGATGTATGTACCTAAGATACTGGCTGAGGTGATTTAGCTATTACTAATAGCAATTAGGTTATGAATTTTGGAAGTGAAAGGCAAGAACAGTATTGAGCTGAAGAACAATCTACAAGTAAAGAACTGTGGCCAAACATTGAGGCATTTCTAAAGAGTCTATCAAGAACCAAGGGTGCACACAAAATCAAAAGATAGTCCCTGCTCTGATGATTCTCACACAAATTCAATAACACAAATCCTGAAAATAAACCATGTATACTTAGAAGAAATATATTTTAAAAACACCTCAGCTTACTGTAAATCAGCACATAGGCTCAGGTTTTATCTATTGTCTTAAATTCATTTCAATACACTAAAATCTAACAATAATATTTGCCATCTCAAACTCCTACCTCCAAATCATCTCATTATTGATTTATTCATTGGACTACAGGAATAAGGCAGGCACCGAAAAGTCAGTCATCACTTATAAATCCTTCAAGACTTTGTAAAGTGCTTTTAAGTGAATTATCTCATCATTGCCATCACAACAGTTAAAGCAGCTATTATTTTCCTGCTTTTGTAGTAAAAGAGATGGCAGTTAGAACTAAATCTCATGCTCTTTCTGGCAGTAGGCCTCTCCTAAACTCTTATCCTACACAGCAAACTGGTGAGTATGAGGCATTATTCCAAGAACACTGAGGCCCCACATTTCTATAATTGCTTTAACATATAATAGCTCACCACACAATTTATGGTGAGATCAGGAAGTATAAGGAGTTGATTTCAGCGTGCACTCTTAATTTCCTTCTTATTGGACAATTTTACACCCAAAGAGCAGAAATAAAATTAGACTTCTGCTTTATATTTTAGTGTTCTCTTGGGGTATCAGATGCGTTGGAAACATCAAATTCATTACAAACTTGTAAATTCCTTGCAACTTCCAAATCACTGAGACAGTCATCAGCCCAAACAAACCTTTCCAATCACCAAATAGCAATCTACTATTTTTCCATTTTTATATTGAGTCTTGCATTTGCCATGTCAATTTTGAAAATGCACTTGACATCTGCATAATCTATTTGTAAACTTGGTAAGATTTTGTCAATTCAATCACAACTACTAGCTTCATCTTTAAAATCCCAATTTATAACCTCACTAAATTTTACAGATAATTTCTCCAACACACTGACAGCCACTTATGTAGGTGTTATTGATTATTACTTCATATACAGAACCATAATGGGCATTTGGTTCTCAAAGCTTGCTGGTGAGTATTGTTTTAATAATCTCTGCATCTAAGGAGGAAGTCCAGAGCTATCCAGTAATGTCTTATTGTTGTTGTCTTCAAACACAATAGAAATTAGTAAGTTGAATTAGAATCTAGATATGCTGAATTTGAGTTAAATACTCCTGCCACTGTATTCCATAGCACTCTCACTAAATGTTCTTCTGAATGTCAATTTACTTAGCAGCTTACACATTTTTATTCAGCCTGCACACACTTTTCAGAGTTGCTATAAAACAGAGGTCAGATACCAATATCTTGCGTTAGACATTACAATTATTTAATACAGGAATAGCCTGAAGAACATTTTACTTTTCAACATTGATCATGCATGGTGTTATTGTGACTGATTTACCCATTTATGCTGGAGGTTGCAAATTTTTTTGAGAAAAATCAGACTTTGATGATGACCTCGAGCAGTAGGATACAAATAATTCTCACAAGCTTAGCGTTCCAATAATGGAATACTAGGCATAAAAGGGTTAATTTGCCTGGTTCAAGTATCCAATTCAGCTCTGATTTCCAGGCCAAATCATCAGCCCAGAAGAAACTTTTTAAGATTGTAGTAATTCTAGAAACCGATAGCATTGTTCCAAGAATCAGCTGTGAGTGCCACTAATACCAGAATTGTGCACCTTAGGCCCCAATCTATCAGGCTCCTACACATGCTGTTAAATTGGATTTCTTACTCCTTGACTGCTGTCCTTTCCTAACCTTGGGACTGCTCATTTTACCAAGAAAACAGTTATTTATGAAATGTTATTTCAAGCCTTCTGCAAAGCCATCTACTTTACCCTAGACTTTTTCCAGAAAATTATGTAACCTTTATCTGATTGACGAACATTGCAAGTCCTATAATAGGAATAAATCAGTCATTACATAATAAATAAGAAAACATAAATCAATGAAAGGTCCAACATGTTAGTAGAACTTGATTCTAAAGCATTCTAAATGGTAGTGTTATTTGAGTCATTAAGCGCATCTGGATCTCAGTTTCTATTTCTGTAAAATGCAGGAGTTGGGGCAGATAATATATGTTCTTTCTTTTTAATACATTCTCTGATAACATAATTTTAAAACACAAAAACTCTGGGCAAAGAAAATATAGTCAGCATTTTCACAGAGGGGTATATAAACATCATGAAACCACTTTTTTATTGTGGAGATATATATATATATTATATATATATATATAGTTACTTTAACAATTTTAAAATGTGTAATTCAGTGGCATTAATTACATTTACAGTGTTGTACAATCATCACTTTTATCTATTTCCAAAATATTTTTATTTCTTCAAACAGAAACTTTGTAACCATTAAACAATAATTCTTTATTGATTTCATCACTCAGTCTTTGTGACCCCACGTCTACCTTCTGTCTCTACAATTTGCTTATTCTAGATATTTTTATCATATAAGCAGGATCATATATTTATTCTTTTGTATCTGAATTATTTTACTTAGCATAATGTTATCAAGAATCACCCATGTTATGTATCAAGAATCATTCATGTTATAATATGTATAATATGTATAAGAACTTTATTCCTTTTTATGGCTGAATAGTATTTTATGGTATGCATATACATTTTGCTTATTCAGCTGTTTATGGACATCTGGTTTGTTTCCACATTTTGGCTATTGTCAATAATGCTACAATGAACATTGGTATAAATTATCTGTTTAAATCTCTTTCATTTTTGTTTCATTTATTTTTGATGCATAGACCTAAAAGTAGAAATACTAGGTCATATAATTCTATGTTTATCTTTATGACAAACTATCAAACTATATTCCACAGCCACTTTGCCATTTTCCATTCCTACCAGCAATGCATGAAAGTTTCAATTTTTCTATAGCCTCATCAAACTTGTATTGTCCATTAAGATATCTATATATAGAGATATAGATACAGATATATAGATATATATGTATTTATATATAGAGAGAGTTGGTCTAAGAATTAGCTCTGAGTGCTATATAATATATATATAATATATATTTTAATGGACAATATTATATATAATATTCATTCTAGTTAAAGTAATATCTTACTGTGGTTGTGATTTTCATTTCCCTAGTGACTTTGGAGCCTTTTTTCATGAGCTTACTGACTGTTTGTATATATTCTCTTAAAACATATTTATTTAAGTATTTGGCTTATTTTTTCATTGGGTTGTTTGTGTTTCTTTGTAGTTGTTGAGTTGTAGGAGTTGTAGGAGTTTCCACTCAAAATACACCTGTTAAAACCTTAACCTTCAATGTAACTGCATTTGTAAACAGGACACTTAAAGAGAAAATTATGGTTAAATAAGATGATAAGGGTGGGATTTTAATCCAATGTGACTACGCTCCTTATAAGCAGAGGAAGAAACACCAGGAATGCACATGCACAGAGGAAAGGCTATATGAAGACACAGTCAGAAGGTGGCCATCTACAAGCCAAAGAGAGTCCTCAGGAAAAAAAAAAAAAACAAGGGGAAAGCTTTCAGTCTCATTCCAATCATGTTAGGGAGCTTCCCTTCTATTCTTAGTTTTCTAAATATTTTTATTATAAAAGGATGTTTGATTTTCTCAAATGGATTTTCTATGTCAATTGAGATAATAATGTTGTTTCTTCTATTTGTTCTATTAAGGCGGCAAATTACATTCATTGATTTTATGATGAGTTGTCCTTGCATTCCTAGGATACTTCCCACTTGTCTATGGTGTATAACAATTTTAATATGCTACTGTATTTGGTTTGCTATATTGTTGAGAGTGATTGAATCTATATTCATAAGGAATATTGATCTATAATTTTCTTTTCTTGTGATGTCACTATCTTTGGATCATGGTAACTCTAGCTTCATAAGATGTTAAGAATTATTACCCCTCATATTTTTTTGGAAGAGTTTAGAAGAATTGGCATTAATTCTTTAAATGTTCAGTAAAATTCACCAAAGAGCCCTTCTGGTCCTGAATTTTCTTGGAATAGGGTTGATTAATGAATCAATCTCTTCTTATGGGTCTGTTGAAATTTTCTATTTCATCTTGAGTCAGTTTTGATAATTTATGTGTTTCTAGAAATTTGTCCATTTCATCTACAAAATCTAAATTGGCAACAAACAACTATTTATAATATTATTTTATAATTATTATTTTTCTCTAAGGTCAGTATTAATATCCCCACTTTCATTAGTAATTTTATTTATTTGTATTTTCTCTCCTTTTTCACTTCTCATTCTGGCTAAACTTCTTCCAGTTTGGTTGATCTTTCCAAGAAACTGCATTTGATTTGATCCATTGATTTTCTCTATTGTTTTTCTATTCTCTGTTTAGTTTAACTTCACTCTCATCTTTATTATTTTCTTCCTTCTGCTAGATGGGCATTAAGTTTGCTTATAATTTTATAGTTCTTCAAGGTATAAAGTTAGGTTATTGAGGATATTTTTCTTATTTTTTTAATGTAGGCATTAAGAGCTATAAATTTCCCACTGAGCACTGCCTTTAAGGCATTCTATGAGTTTTGGTACATTGTGCTTTTATTTTCATTTGTCTCTAAGTATTTTTTAATTTATTTTTTGACTTATGTTTTGACACATTGGTTGCTTACAAGGGTATTGTTTAATCTGCATGTGTCTATGATTTTTCTAGTTTTCCTTCTGTTACTGATTTCTAGCTTCATTCCATTATGTTTGCAGGATACTTTGTGTGATTTCAATCTGTTCAAGTTGTGGAGATTGGTTTGTGGCCTAACATAAGATCTATCATTGAAATACTTTATGTTCTCTGGAGAAAAATATGTATTTATTCATTGTGTGAAGTATTATCCATGTTCCTGTTAGATTTAGTTGGAGCAGTATTATAAAAATTTTCCATTTCCGTATTGATTCTCTCCCTTTGTTCTATCCATTATTGAAAGTAGGGTGTTGAATTCTCCAATCAATTTTATAGAACAATCTTTTCTCCTTTCAATTCTATCAATGTATTTTTCTTTTTTTTTATTATACTTTAAGTTTCAATGTATTTTTCACACATTTAGTGGCTTTGTTTTGTGTGCATATATTGATATTTTTATCTTTTTGATATACTGATCCATATTGTCTTTGTTGTTTCTTGTTATAGTTTTGATGTAAAGTTTGTATGTTTCTGATATTAGTATAGCAACTCTATATTTTGAGTTAGTATATTTTTATGTTAGTATAGCAACTATATTTTGTGGTTACTACTTTAATGAAATATCTTCTTCATCCTTTAACTTTCAAATTTTTTACTTCTTTGGATCTAAAGTGAGTCTCTTGTTGGCATCACATAGGCTTTTTCATTTTTGTTTTGTGCCTGTGTGTTTTATTCCATCCGCCAATCTCTGACTCATGATTAGAGGGTTTAATTTATTTATACAAAAAGTAATGACTGATAAAAATAACTAAATAACTTAGGAATGCCACTTTGCCATTTGTTTCCTCCATGTCTTACACATTTTTGCCTCATTTCTTTCATTAATGCCTACTTTTAAGTTGATTTTTTATAGAGAATCATTTCTTATTCATCGCACATTTTCCATTCTGTACATTTTTTAGAGATGTTCTTTTGGTGTACTGTGGAGATTATATTTAGCATCATAAATTATTATCAATCTAGTTCAAGTTGATTTCAAATTAACTTCATTAACACAAAAAATTACTCCTATATTGCTCCATCCCCCACTTTATGTTGTTTTTGTCATAATTTACCTCTTTATATATTATGTGCCAAATAACAGTCTAACAGCCATTTTAGGTCTATTTTACACATTTTTCTTTTTAAATTCTATAGTGAATTAAAAATTGGGCCAGGAGCTGTGGCTCATGCCTGTAATCCCAGCATTTTGGGAGGCCGAGGCAAGTGGATCATCCGAGATCAGGGGTTTGAGACCAGTATGGCCAACATGGCGAAACCCCGTCTCTACTAAAAATACAAAAAATTAGCCAGGCATGGTGGCAGGAGCACCTGTAATCCCATCTACTAAGGAGGCTGAGAGGGGAGAGTTGATTGAACCCAGGAGGCAGAGGTTGCAGTGAGCTGAGATCACACCATTGCACTCCAGCCTGGGCAACAAGTACAAAACTCCATCTCAAAAAATAAAAAAGAGTTATAAACATACAGCAATTCTTTCATATTTGCTCGTGTAGCTACTTTTATGGTTATATTTCTATCATTATGTGACTCCAAGTTACTGCTTAATATTCTAACATTTCAATCTGAAGGACTCTATTTAGCATTTCCCGTAGGGCAGGTCTAGTGGCATAAACTTACTCAGCTCTTCTTTACCTGCAGAAGTCTTAATTTATTGTTCATTATTGAAGGGAGATTTTGCTCGATATAAAATTCTTGCTTAACATTTTTTTCTTTTCTTTCAGTACTTTACATATATCATTTGATTGCCATCTGGCCATCATGGTTTCTGATGAGATATCGGCTGATAATCGATGAAGATCCCATGTCTGTGATCAGTCACTTTTCTCTTGCTAGTTTCAAGATTCTCTCCTTGTGAAATGTTTATCACTAAGAATTCTTTGAGTTTATGCTTTTGGGAGTTCATTGTACCTCTTGGATATGTAAATTAATGTATTTTATAATATTTGGGAAATATAGACTATCATTTTTTTCAAATATTATTTCTTCTGTTTCTGTCTACTCCTTCTAGAAATAAGATAGTACATATACTTGACTGTAGACTAGGACACATGCTTCTGTTCATTTTTAAATTCTTTTTCTCTCTGCTCCTTAAACTATGAAGAAAACTTAAAAACATTCATAATCTAGCACAGGAGTAAGAACTTTCAACAGCTTAATGTAGTCTATATATTAAATTTGCTTGTGTGTGTGTTTGAAACAAATCTGGGATCCAACTGTATATAGTAGTCTCACATATTTTATTGTGTAAGCATATGCACCATTGTAATAGTTATGATAATCAGGACTGTAAAAGTTTTGCATAGTTTATTATCATAAAGATGTACCATGATGTATTTGTTATTTGGTTGTCTTTTTCCTGTGATGAGTATAATTCTTAGAAGTCTTTGTATATGGTTATGTTAATTCTACAAAATAAATTATTATCAGTGTAATTAATCAAAGTGAAAAATATAAAACATCTCTTCCTAAAGTTTTTACCAATGTATATGTTTCCCTAGCAGTACGAGTATGCTTAAAAGCTAATTTTTATATCAGAAATAATTTGCATTTGTAGGGCACTTGGCAATTTGTAAATTATAATCATGTATAGATCCTTTTAAATATGCTAAGAGGTAAGCATAAAAATGTCATTATACTGTAGCCTTGTAGTATAGTTTGAAGTCAGGTAGCGTGATGCCTCCAGCTTTGT
>NW_012112919.1:2338017-2375303 GCF_000951035.1 Colobus angolensis palliatus | reverse complement strand
ACATATGTAACAAACCTGCACGCTATGCACATGTACCCTCGAACTTAAAGTATAATAAAAAAATAAAAATAATAAAAAAAAAAATGCCATATGGTTGCTTCAAAAAAAAAAAAAAGAAGTTAATGATGTGCTTTTCATTAATGCTTCATTAAAATGTCTTTACAAATTAAAAAAAAGTCATTATCCTAATTTTACAAGTGAGGAAACTGAAAATCAGAGATATAATATGATTTGTCCAAATGTAGACTAAGTTAGTAATTTTAGTTGTCAGATTAAAAACTTCCGAAATTTAGTTTATTTAGTGGCATATTTCTATTTAATATGATCATGCAAATTATGGATAAAAATGGAGATGATTCATAGGAATAGGTGACTATGAAAAGATGACACATTTAGTAAATCTAATGTCATGGAACTAAAATATGTGAAAAGTGGTTATCATGGTTGAAACAAGCTAGTGACTGGATTACATAGTACTGGCATTCACATTAATTTGGAAAAGTTCTCAGTCACTGTTCCAAATATAACTTCTGTTTTATTTTTCTCCTTCGGGTATTCCCATTATGTGTGCATTACAGCATTTGTAGTTGTAATATCTAAGAACACAATTCCTACATATTCTGTTCTATTTCTTTCAGTCCTTATTCTCTCTGTTTTTTAGTTTTGAAGATTTTTATTTATATATATTCAAGTTCAGAGATTCTCTCTCCAGGTATGTCTAGTCTGCTAATAAGCCCATCAAAGGTATTTTTCATTTCTGTTACAGTGTTTTTGATCTCTAGCATTTCTTTTTTGTTATTTCTTAGGCTTTCTATCTCTCTGCTTACATTGCTCATATCTCCTTACATGGTGTCTATTTGATTTATTAGAGTTCTTACTATATTAATTATAGATGTTTTCTATTTCCTACCTCATAATTCTTATATTTCTGCCATATCTGGTTCTGATGCTAGCTCTGTATCTTCAAACTGTATGTTTGCTTTTTTGTTTGTTTGTTTTGGGCTTTTAGTATGCCCTTGACATAATGTTTTGGGTAAAAAAGAACTGCTGTAATAGACATTTTATAATATTTTGGTTAGATGTTGGGGGAGAGGCATCCTAGAGTTTCATCGTTATGTTTTATTCTCTTAGTAAATGTATGCCTCTGGGCTTTGAACTTCACGAATGTTTCTAAGTTTTTTTCCCTTCCCTCTTTTTTTTGAGACGGAGTCTGGCTCTGTCTCCCAGGCTGGAGTGCAGTGGCCGGATCTCAACTCACTGCAAGCTCCGCCTCCCGGGTTTACACCATTCTCCTGCCTCAGCCTCCGGAGTAGCTGGGACTACAGGCGCCGGCCACCTCGCCCGGCTAGTTTTTTGTATTTTCAGTAGAGACGGGGTTTCACTGTGTTAGCCAGGATGGTCTCGATCTCCTGACCTCGTGATCCGCCCGTCTGGGCCTCCCAAAGTGCTGGGATTACAGGCTTGAGCCACCGCGCCCTGCCTTCCCTTCCCTCTTAGGTGAAATAGGATAGTTAAAGTGAGATGGAGTTGGGCATTTCCCTTCAACGACATGTAAGAGCTGGCTATGGGCTGGCTATGGTTTGGTACTTCCGTTTCCCCAGATCAGTTAGATTGATAAATCCACAAAAGATTAAGCTCTGATTAACTAGTTTCTCCTGAGGGCAGGCCTTGTTAGGAACAGAGAGCCCAGGCATATTTTAAAATGATTATTTTCCATGAGAGGACTTGTTTTCAGCTTTTATTTTGAGAATGAAGTCAAGCTATTGGAGGTAAAACTTAGAAAAGTGTGGAACGCTCCTGTGACTAGATGTTTCTGGAATTTTTAAGTCTAAGGCTTTACAGCTAGCTGAAAACTGAAAAACTTCAGTGTTTCACCAGTTACAATTCAGGTTTTTCGACCCAGGCACTGTTTCTTGTGGCGGTTTCTGCTCTGGTATGTTGTGATTCTCAGTATCCTCTTATATATTTCTCCAATTTGGGGGAGGGTGGCAAGACTTGTGACCTCATATCTCTTATGGGTCTAAGAAGAGCTCTTGGTTTTTCAGTTTTTTTTTTTATTTCAGATTTTTATGTGTTAGGATGAAGTGGTAATTTACAACCTCTTTAGATGCACAACTGGAAATCAAAGAGGATGATACATATTTTCATGCAAGCAAATGTCACTTCTTTTTCAAATTCAAAAAATTGGTGAACAAGATTTACTTAGAGAAATCTTGTACTAAAGAGAGTAGACAATATAGCAAAATTAAGATACTATTCAAACTGCCACAAATAAAAAGCTACTCAGGAAAAATTTAACCAAAGAAATGAAAGACTTCTGTGCAAAAAAAAAAAAAAAAAAAAAAAAAAAAACCATTAAGATATAATGAACAACAAAAAAGGTGATCTGAATAAATTGAGAAGTGTTATTGGACATCATGAAAATATTTTTAAAACGTAAAATTGTTACAATTTAATCTATGAATCTGGACAATACAAAATAAACCTTTTAGTTGGATTGTTTTAGAAATTTGATAGCATACTCTAAAATATATATGGATTAATCATGGCTCACGAGAGCTAACTTTAGAGAAGACAAAAAAAGAGTAGAGATTTTGTGTAAAGATATTAGCATATCTTAATAGAAAGTAACAGATGTATTGATTAAAGAGCAAGTTATGTGGGTCAATGGAGAAAAAGCCTATTGGAGGACCCAGGTATATATTAGGATTTGAAATACAATAATGTTAAAAGCAAAATCCAAACAAAATTAATGTATAATAGAGTTACAAAAATATATTAATTAAATAGAGAAAAACAAAATTTAGTTTAACCAAACAAAAAACACACCTAATACAACATATAAAGGTAAAGCCTAAATAGATTAAAAAAACTGAATGGTAAGTTGTAAAGTAAAAGGGGAAGAAGTGTATAATATTTTAACAATAAGTATACTGAGATAACAAAATGAATTGCACCTATTGACAAATGTGAGATTATGTTGAATATTTCCAACAACTCAAACACATCTCCTTTGTGTTTCTTCCAGTCAATACCCTTCCACTTGTGGTCCAAGACAATTATTGATATGCTTTCTATAACTAAACACTACATTTGCCTTTTCTAGGGCTTTATATACATGGAAAGATATGGTGTTTACTCTTTATTGTCTAATTTTGTTCACTCAGAACAATGGTATTGAGATTTATCTATGTGCTTTTGAGTATCAGCACATCATTCATTTCTATTGTTACTATTTATACAGATGTATCAGAATTTGTGTACTTATTCAATTATTTTTCACTGGTTTTCATTTTTCAATTTATGACAAATTCATACAATAAGCTATGGATACAACTGTCCAAGTCTTTGTGTAGACATTTTGCCTATTTTTTTTTTTTTGATACGGAGTCTCACTCTGTTGCCCAGGCTGGAGTGCGATGGTACGATCTTGGCTCACTGCAACCTCTGCTTGGAGGGTTCAAGGGATTCTCCTGCCTCAGCCTCCTCAGTGGCTGAGATTACAGGTGTGCACCACCACATCTGGCTAATTTTTGTATTTTCAGTAGAGACGGGGTTTCACCATGTTGGTCAGGCTGGTTTCAAACTCCTGACCTCGTGATCTGCCCGCCTCGGCCTCCCAAAGTGCTGGGATTATAGGTGTGAGCCATGGTGCCTAGCTGTCTTTTTATTTATCTTATTTAAATATGTAATAGTACAGCTATATCATATAAGTGAGGTAAATTATACAACAGACTGTGAAATATTTTCTAAAGTGATTTTTACCTTAGTTAACTACATTTGGAATTGTCAGTCTTTCATTTTAGCCATGGTAGTGAGAATATGGCAGTAACTCATGGTATATTAATTTCTACTCCTGGATAACCTGCATTTGAGCATGTTGTATTATCATTTCCTATATTGTGTGATTATATTTCCTAACAGTTGATTAATTGTTTTAAAACATATGTTCTTGAGGAGTACTGTCTTACATTTTGTTTATTTTTTACTGTGTGTTTTCTTGATTTATTTTCTTGTATTTTATTTGGTTTTAGATTTTGGAAAATACTGATCTCCTAAAATGAGTTAGTAACATTTTCTTCCTCATTTTCTGAATGATTTACTGAAAAATTATAATTTTTAATTTAAAATATATTGATAGGACTGATTAGTGAAATTGTGTGATTTTAAATTTTTGTGTCTGTGTGTGTGTTTTATTTTTACTTTAGGTACAATTTATTCAATTCATTTAATGCTATTCTGATGATTCATTTCTTCTTGAGAAAGCCTTGAAGTTGTGATTTTCAAGGAAAATCTTTTATTCTTTTATTATTATTGTAGTATTTGTAAGACTCTTAGTGATGTCTCTTCATTCTTAATATTGTATCTATTTTTCTTTTTTCTTTGTAATTCTCGACAAGAAAAAATTATCAATTTTATTAATATTTTTAATGAATCAACTTTTGAGCCATTGATTCTATTTATTATGTGTTTTCTCTTTTTACTTATTTCTGCTATTATCTTCATAATTTTCTTAATTATACTGTCTTTGATTATAATTTGACTTTTTCTAGCTTCTTAAATCAGAAAACTAGGTTATTGTTTATATTCTTTGCTTTTTTCCTAATGAAAGTATTAATGCTATACATTTCTTTCTAATTACTACTTTAGAATTATTACAAAAAGATTATGTTTTGCTTTGTTTTGGTTTTGTTACAGTTATATATATTTACATTTATTTATGTTGCCAAACATAAAATTTTGAAATACTTTCCTCCATGATTTTGATCTTTTTTAGTCTGGATACAGTGTTCTATAAATATTGATTAGACTGAGTTGGTTTATATTGTTATTCAAGTCTACTATTCCTTATCAATTTTAATTATATATTATATATTTACCTTATTAATTTTAATTTGCTTAAATGTACCACCAATTACTGAGAAATAAATATTGAAATACCCAAATCCAATCACTAATTTGCCTCTTTTTAAATTTCTGTTTTAGTACATGTTTCAAGTGTTTGGAACTGGTCTATAATTTTTTGAATATAAATTTGGATTATGTAATTTTTATAAATTATTTGTTTTATCACTTAAATATCTGTCTTTTTCATTGTAATATTTATTTTCCTGAAGTCTACTCTTTAAGATTAAAATATCAACTTTAGCTTTCTTATGATGAGGCATTATATGATATATCTTTTTGCATTTTCTTTTGAACATGTGGTAGTTTAAACAATGACTCTCAAAATATTTCCTAATATCTGGAATCTGTGAATATGATATCTTCCTCACATTGTAAAAGGGAATTTGCAGATTTTACTAAATTAAGGATCTTGAAATGGGAGATTATCCTGGATTGTTAAGGTCAGTCTAATGTAATCACAAGATCCCAAATATGAGGAACAGAGAGTCAAATTTAGAAAAAAGATTTGATGATAGAACCAGATATTGAAGTGATGTGTTTTTTAGAGGGTGAAAGGAACCATAAACAAGGATTGCAGGGGGAATCTAGTCACTGGATACAGGAAAGATAGAGAAAGATGTTTTAAATAAAAATTCAAACTAAATTTGGAAATAAAAAATAAACGGAAATGATGATATTACCAATAAGTTATTTCATTAAATGATTTGGTGGTGGTTGTTAAAATTAAGTTTTTTCATTTAATGAAAGTAGTATATGGAAAACAGTTCCAGAGAATAAATTTACATGTCTAAATCTGACATACAGAAAGCATCCAAAAATATGAAGATCTTCTCAAATCAAAAAGAAAAGGAAATAATGTCATTGACAAACAATGGTTAGCAAAACTCAAAACCTTCAGATATAGGAAAACATAATAAAAACGTTAAAGAACACAAGAAGAGGAGGTCAAAATTAATGTTACCAGGGACACTGGAATTAAAATAGCAAAACACTATTATGGCTATTAAACTCTATTTAATACAAAGATTATATTTTATGTAAACTTTTAAATATAATTCATACAATATAAAATTGTAATTTAGTATTATTTAGAAACTTGATATTATGAACTTGTGACAGTGATGTAGAATATGTGACAGTGATGTAATTCCCACACATGAAGTTTGGGAATGTAAATTGGCATCACCACTCTGGAGAGAAATACGGCACTAATTAGTCAAGCTAGGTATTCTGTGTCTGTATGTGTATCCCAAAGAATTTCTTACACAGGCCCATAAGTGTACATGCACAAATAGGTACACAGTTTGGTTCTGCTGCAATAATGGAGGATTTTGAATGCAACATATATTGGACGAACATCATGGAGTTTCTACTCAATGATTAGAATATTGGACTACACACACACATTGGAAAATAAATGCATCTCACAAACATACTCTATGTTGCTTAAGTAAGAAACAGAATAAGGCACACAATGTATTTAAATTAAAATACATGTATACCTAATAATAGCATGAATTTTAGAGTGAGCTATACAAAAATAAATGTATACTAAACAACATTAAGATAATTGTCTTCAAGATGAGCTACAAGATGGGAAGGTGAATGAAATGGTATTAAAAACAATATTTCCTCACATATCTTATTCATTGATGATCACTTTATATAGTTCTAATCGATGGTAGAAAGCTTCTTAAAAGAAAGCACAGTAAAGCATGACATGCTTTCTGCAGTTTGGCACTCTCTTTCTCACCAACTGGAATATAGATGAAATGCCAAGGATCTTAGCAGTTATTGTTTTTTCTCAGTAAAGAGAACAGCAGTGACATTTGATATCTTTGTGCAATTGAACTAAACCAGAGATCTTGTTCCTTGCTAATTGTAGCAAACACAGTCTTTTCTGAAGAAACATCAAACTAAGGTAGACTGAAACACTTCTTGTAAAGCTGGAGTCCAAGATTAGGATACAGGAAGAACTGGAATTGCTGAGCTCTGATAATTTTATTTTATTGTTTAGCTTGCTATTACAACAAAATGAGCCTGTGAATGCTTATACACTGTTGGTGAAAATGTAAATAGTTCATTCTCTATGAAAAACAGTATGGTGATATCTCAAAGAAATAAAAATAGAACTACCATCTGACCCAGAAATCCCACTACTGGGTGTCTATTAAACGGAAAATATATCATTACCTTAAAAAGACACCTGCACTCATATGTGTATTATAGCACTATTCACAATAGCAAAGTCATGGAACCTACCTAAGTATCCATCAGTAGTTCATTGGATAAAAGAGAATGTGGTATATGTACACCATGGAATATTACACAGCCATAAAAAGAAATAAATCATGTCCTTTGCAGCAACATGGGTGGAGCTGGAGGCCATTATCCTAAGTGAATTAACTCAGAAACAGAAAGGCAAATACCACATTTTCTCAATCAAAAGTGAGAGCGAAACAATGGTCATACATAAAGATGGAAATAATAGACACTGGGGACTCCAAAATGGAGGAGAAGGGAACAGGGGTAAGAGCTGAAGACTTACCTATGAGGTAGAGTATTCACTATTTGAGTAATGGGTACACTAGAAGTCCAGTCCCCCCCAGTGTACACCACACTCTTGTGACAAACATATACATGTGCCCCTGAATCTAAAATGAAACAAATTTTTAAAAAGCTATGCAGGTAGCAGTGGAAAGTTTTGGAGACATCAGCTATAAGTTCAAGTTTCTCCTCAGTTGCTGGCTATGTAACCCAGTGGTGTAAATGCCTTTTACTTAAGTATCTCTGTCCTTAATAGAAAAATATTATAACTTTACATTTTTGAAATTTAATAGACATAATGCATTTACAATTCCAGACATTTATTTTATCCTTAAATTTTACTTTCTCTCCTTTTGAGCAAATAACTTTAGTTGTATCAGGGGAACAATTTTCAAAGGCCCAAAAACTATTTGCCTTTGCACCTGGAAAGGGGCCTCAGGTTAGTTATCTAACTTAGGATTCAGGCTGACAGTGATGCAATGATCCTTTTCAAATTGTGCTGTAGAAGTAAAATCACCATATGTCATCACAGATGGCATACTGGCAGGAGAGAGCTGTGATATTTCAGATGACAAAATAGAGTCAAAAACACTTTAAAAGGTTAACAAGAGGGTCATGAAATGTAATCTAACCAAATTATATATAAAACATTTCTGATTTGGGTTTTACAAAGCAGTCATACAAAATTAGGAAGAAGGATTGATTTGAAAAGTTCTGATATAAAAGGTCAACATTTTTATTGGCCATGATATCAGTTTAAAATAAGAAAATGACACTGAAGAGGTAGTGAGTTCAAGGTGGTTAGTCAAACCTACAGTGTCTATTTCTCTTTGCTCCAAGGATATTATAAAATGATAATAAAATAAACTCATAAAAACAAATGATACAGGAGATAGATTGTGTGGATGAGAAATTTCTACCTATTTATGGATAAAGTATGTCCAGGAAGCCAGAGTTCAGTACTCAGAAGTGACAATCGTAGTAGAGGGGAGAGTCTCTCTATATCTGCCTAGCAGCCTAGCAGAATCATTAAAATGGCAGCACAAAGAGAGAGAGGGAAAGGGAGAATGGTAGCTGTAATAGGGGCTTGTTGGAATGGCTGAATACTGAATTATTTTGCCAGTCTCATTCTTATATTCCTTTCTTACCACCACCATTTTCTCACCCATCCATCAAGTAAGATAGAAGAGATTCACAACATTTTTATGCTATATATTTAGAAATTAGGGATAGCCTTCAAAAAAAATAGCATATCTTAGAAAGAATTAGAACTGGAAGAGGGGGCTTTAGATTTCTAGACAAAGATATGCCCAAACTGGAATTTGCACCAGTCTAGAGATGAAATCTCTACTTTTGACTTTTAAACAAATTTTTTAGCTTCAAACCTAATGCAAATTCCAAGAAAAGATAATAAAAATTTCTTACAAGAGTCTCTTGAGAGAAAAAGCACAATTTCATAGACAGAATAGGATAGGTACAAATAAGCAGTTAGCCTAAAAATAAATCAATATCAAAGATAGAAATGTTACAAAGCATACGCTTTGAAAATAATGGTATTAAATTAATAATTGTAATATAAAGTATCTTGAAAACCCCACAAATTTGAAAAGTTTATCACACACTGGTAAGTAGTCATGACAAAAATCAGTCATGTGGGCCATTCTAAAATATTTTTAATCAAATGATAAAACTATAACATATACATTTGTGGAATGCAGTGATTAGAGCAAAATTATGATATAAGTGCTTATATGAGAAGGAAAAAAGTAAAACTTTTCCATCATTAAAAAGTTGAGTAATTTAAATTCAATATAATTAAAATAGAGCAAATTATAAAGATGAGCAGAATAAATGAAAAAGAAAGTATAGCAATAATTCTAAAGTAAAGCAAATGAAATAGCGTATTCTTTTAGAAGACACACTAACAAGACATACTGAGAGAGACAGAGAGATAGAGAAAAAGAAATACAGAACAAAATTAACAATTACAGAAATGAAAGATAAACTATTAATATTGATCATCCTCCAAATAATAAAAGGGAGACAACAGGATGTCATAAATGACACTATGCCAAAATGCAAAAAATTCCTTGAAAAAAACCAATTTAACATGCTGATTCAGAATAGCCATACATAAATAAGTCAAATTTGTCATCCAAATATTCACACACACATAGACACACACACACACATACACACTCAACCCTCAAAGCCCATGTGAGCTTATTTAATACTACTATTATGTGTATTATTCAATACTAAATAAAATAACAGTATTAAGTGGGGTTTGTTTCAAAAATGCAAAATTGATTTAATTTATAAAATCAAGTAGAATAATTTACCACATTGAATATAAAGAAGGAAAAATATATCATCTCAATGAATGCAGAAAAATTATTTCACAAACTTCAACATTTATCTGTGATTAAAAACAGAAAACTATAAATAGAGGGAAATGTCTCAACATGATAAAAGAAATTTTGAAAATATCTACAACTAATGCCATGGTTAATATATTAAATGGTTCTTCATAAGTTCAAAGCTTAACTGTATATTCTCACCACTTGTATGTAGCTTTGCACTGAATAGTAATGAACAAAATAAATAAATACATTTCAGAAAGTTTGGAAAGAAAAAGAAAACTACTTTTATTAACAGAAGATATGATTGTTGATAAAGAAATCCTTAATAATCTAACAAATAAGAACTAAGAATTTACCAAGATTACTGGCTTACATGGTCAAAAATAAAATCAATTTTATTTCTATATAATAGCAACAAACATTAGAAGATAAAAGATATAACTGGTGAAATATCAAAAACATGTAAATCTAATGCATAAAAATACAATATATAAAAGGTTTCTACACTAAGAACTATAAAACATTGTTGATGCAATGTGGTGTTTATAAACATAAATATATATATATATATTTTTTTTTCTGTGGTTTTTAGTTTATAGCACAAATAGCCCTCATTACAGTCCTTTGTTATAATATCAGGTATGTTAGTCCTCAAGAAAAAGGATCTCTCACCTGCCCTCCTTTTACCTGCCCAAAGCAGGACTCTAATCTCCTCCTAATTTCCTGAATGTGAGTCTTAGGGCTCTTCCCTGAGAGGGTCCTGCCTCATGCTCTGAAGGAAAGAATGCTACCATAAAAACTCAGGAAGATTGTGTTTGAAGAGTTCCAGGACTCCACATTTACTAAACACGTGGAGGTTCCTGGTGAGTGGGGTACCTTAGGAGGGCATGGAAGCTCTGTGACTCTTCTTTTATACCTTGCCCTGTGCATTTATTTATCTGTATTCTTTGCAATATCCTTTATAATAAGCCATTAAATATGCTTCCCTGATATCTCTGAGTTGCTTCAGCAAATTAGTTGAACCCAAAGAGGGTGTTGTGGGAACCTCAACTCAAAGCCAGTTGGTCAGAAGTTCCAGAGGCCTGGACTTGCAACTGGTGTCTTGGGGGTTAGGGGGCAGTCTTGGGGACTGAACTCTCAACCTGTGGGATCTGACACTATCCCCAGGAAGACAGTGTCAGGACATGCAGCTGATGTCTGCTGCTTAGTGTGTGGGGAAAAGTCCTCGTACCTTTGGTCATAGAAATATTCTTCTGTGATAATTATTGCTGTGGTGTGAGGGCAGAGGAAAATCATGATTAGAGGGAGTTTTCCTGAAACAGGCAAATTTCTAAAAACCCTAACTAAATGGAGAGCTATAATGTGTTCAAGATTAGAAGGTCTCAATATTACTAAGAAGTCAGTTCTTCCTTCTCTGATACATGCCCAGGCAGATAGATCTTCAGGCATTCAGAGAACCTGCTTGCCTGGTTCAACAGCTTGAGTTCCCCCATCCCTCCATATACAAAGATTCTGATACAGGGGGTCCCTCTGTGCTCCACAACCAGGAATATTTTCAGGCATTTGGAGCCCCAGTTCAACTGGATCAGCAGTCTCAGCCACCCCATACTTCCTGTGAGGAGATTCTGGGGCAGGGAGGTTCTCTCCACCTCATGCCCAGGCAGATCTCCAGGCATCTAGAGCACCCAGTATCTAGGATTAAGAGTTTAATCTGCCCTCAAACCCCATGTAGAGAACTTAGGGCCAAGTGAGTTTTCCAGCTCCATGCCTAGGCACATGTCTAGATGGCTGCCCACTGGATTCTCCTGTGGTGTTAGTGCTTATGCCTGGCATCCGAGACCTGTAGGTGGACATACCAGTCCAACACCACCCATCATGGTTTCTGCCACTGGGGCTAAGCAGGGAGCTCAGACCATTGTGAGTTCCATGGACCATTCCCTGAGGCAACAAAGAGCTTCTACCAGTTAAAAAAAAAATCAAGTATATACTCAGCAACGTTGGCCACAGTCCACAGTCAGTTCTTTTTTTTTTTTTTTTTTTTTTTTGAGATGGACTCTTGCTCTGTCACCCAGTCTGGAGTGCAGTGGTGCAATCTCAGCTCACTGCAAGTTCCACATCCTGGGTTCACGCCATTCTCCTGCCTCAGCCTCCTGAGTAGCTGGGACTACAGGTGCCCGCCACCGCGCCTGGCTATTTTTTTGTATTTTTAGTAGAGACGAGGTTTCACCATGGTCTCGATCTCCTGACCTCGTGATCCACTCGCCTCGGCCTCCCAAAGTGCTGGGATTACAGGCGTGAGCCACCGCTCCAGGCCCACAGTCAGTTCTTATCTATAAGTGCCATCTACTGGCTTGTAGATCAAACAACCCAATATAAAACCTGCCAACCGAAGTTCATAGGGCTGTAGAAGCAAAGCCAAATACCCTATCTTGCATTCTCTACAGTCGCACACCATAGGGAGGGAGAGAAGGAAAAGTGAAAAAAGAAAAATTACGAAGAAAGGAAGAAAAAGAAAATTTTCTACCTGTGTGAAAATAATTACAAAAATAATAAGTGAGAAGGAACCACAACAAGAATTCTGGCACCATGAAAAATCTGAAGGTAGCCACACTTCTAAAGGATTGTACTAGTTCTCCAGCAATAGTTCCTATCCAAAATGGAAACTCAGAAAAGACAGATAAATAATTCAAAGCATGATTTGAAAATAAACTCAATGAGATGCAAGACAAGGTTGGAAATAAACACAATAAAACTTCTAGAGAAATTTAGGAAATGAAGGAAGAGACAAACATAGTAAAAATAAATCCATCAGAGCTTCTGAAATTGAAAAACTCATTTAAGAAATATTAAAATACAATTGAAAGCTTTATCATTAGATTGGACCAAGCAGAACAAAGAATTTTAGAGCCGAAAACATGTCTTTCAAACTATCCACAGTGAAACAAAAATAAAGAAAAAAAATTTTTTAATGAACAATACTTCAAGAAATATGAGATTATATAAAGTGGCCAAACATATGAATTATTGGCATGCTTGAGATAGAGCAAGGGAAAGTAAGCAACTTGGAAACATATTTAAGGGAAAAAATCAAGACAATTTTTCTGATCTTGCTAGAGAGAGGACATCTAGATATGAAAAATCCAGAGAACACTTATGAGATACTATTCAAAACAAACATCATTAAGGCACCAGGCTGTCTGAGATCAATGTTAAAACAAAAACAAACACAAAAAAACCTTAAAGGCAGCAAGAGAAAAAGGTCCAATCTTATACAAAGTGATCCTCATCAAGCTAACAGTGGACTTCCCAGAAGAAACCTTACAAGCCAGGAGAGATTTAGGGACTATTTTCAGCTTTCTTAAAGAAAAGTAATTCCAACCAATAATTTCATATCCAGCCAAACTAAGCTTCATAAGTGGAGGAGAAATAAAATTTTTTCTAGATAAGAAAGTGCTATAGAAATTTATCACCACTAGACCAGCCATATAAGAGATTTTTTAAAGAGAGTTGGTAAACATGGAAATGAAAGAACAATACCTGCTACTCTACTACAAAAACATGCTTAAGTACATGGCCCACATACCATATAAAGAAATCACACAACAGAAACTACAAAGCAAACAGCTAACAGCTTTACAATAGGATCAAAACCTCACTTATCAACATTAACTTTGAATGTAAATGGTCTAAATGCCCACTTAAAAGACCCAGAGTGGCAAGATGAATAATAATAATAATAACCCCACCCATCTGCTGTCTTCAAGAGACCCATCTCACATATAATGACATCCATAGGCTCAAAGTAAGGGATTGGAGAAAGACCTACTACCCAAAAGGAAAACACAAAAGAGCTGCAGTTACTATTCTTATAACTTTGAATGTAAATGGTCTAAATGCCCACTTAAAAGATCCAGAGTGGCAAGATGAATAATAATAATAATAACCCCACCCATTTGCTGTCTTCAAGAGACCCGTCTCCCATATAATGACATCCATAGGCTCAAAGTAAGGGATTGGAGAAAGACCTACTACCCAAAGGGAAAACACAAAAGAGCTGAGGTTACTATTCTTACATCAGATAAAACAGATGATGACCAACAAAGATCAAGAAGGACAAAAAAGGACATTACATAATGATAAAGGATTCAATTCAACTAGAAGATTTAACTGTACTAAATACATACACACTCAACTCTGGAGTACTCAGATTCATAAAACATGTACTGCTAGACTAGTGGAAGACTTAGCCATACAATAACAGTGGGGGACTTCAATACCCTCTGTCAGCATTAGACAGATCATTGAAATTCCAAACTTAAACTCAATGTAACCAACTGGACCTAATAGACACCTAGAGAACATGCCACCCATCAACTACATAATATACATTCTTCTCACCTGCATATAGGACATACTCCAAGATTGACTGCATGCTTAGCAATAAAGCAAACCTCAATAAATTCCAAAAAATTGAAATAATACCAAAATATGATTACCTTGCTACTGTCGGATGACAGTGAAATAAAAATAGAAATAAATACCAAGAGATTCTCTCGAAACCACACAGTGACATGGAAATTCAACAACTTGCTCCTGGATGACTTTGGGTAAACAATAAAATTAAGGAAGAAATAAAAAAGTTGTTTCAAATACATAGAGACAGCATACCAAAATCTCTGGGATGCAGCAAAAGCAGTGATAAGAAGAAAGTTTACAGCACTAAATACCTACCTCAAACAGTTAGAAATATCTCAAATTAATGATCTAATGTCATATTTAGAGAAACTAAAAAAAGCAAGAACAAACTAACCCCAAAGGCAGCAGAAGAAAATAAATTACATTTATTCCTTGATTAAACCCACTATCACTATGACCACTGTCACTCATCCATCCACCAAATATTGGGTAAACAAGTATTTTACTTGTTTTTGTTAATTTTTCTTAAATGTAAGTATAGCTCACATTTATTTCAGTGTTTCATATGAGAAGTGTTTGGGGTCTTTATTTAGAAGTGTGGTGACTTTTTTTGCGACAAGAAATATGTCATAGGAATTTAACTCTTGTTTACATAAATTAGCCTATGATTATATTTGTTTCATTACACGTCGTTTTACTTACAGTTGTAGTTTCCAATAATTTATCAATGATATTAAGAGAAGACTTACTGTAACTTGCCTCTAAAAAAGATAATACAGTAAAAGTGATAGGGTGTCACATCTGCAATGAGGTTACAAAAGATTGTAATTTTCACCTTGTTAGCAGACTCTCTTGCTTTCTGACCTGCACACTTTGATGAAGCAAGTGGTCTTATTTGTGAGACTTAACGGTAAGCAGCTAAGAGAAGCCTCAAACATTCAGTGAGAGAATGAGACTCTTATTCTAACAACCTACAATAATGTCAACAAACAAATGATCTTAGAAGTGAATTCTCCCTAGTCAAGTCTTTAGATTGCCCAGCTGACACATCGATTTCTGCTAGTGAAAAAACCCAAGGTGGGGTAAGCCTTGTCCAGACTTCTGACCCACGGAAACTGAGATAATAACTGTGGGTTATTTTAACCTACCAAAGTTAAGGGTAATTTGTTATCTATCACTAGAAAACTGATGCAGTATAGATAGTCTTTATTTTTTCTCTATATAACTAATATTATTTTAAAAGTCATTTTACATATCCCTGTCTACCTGTATAAAATTTTGTGAAATTTTCATGCTTTAATAATCTTCCCTTCACTAACAGCTCAAGCTTTAAAAATGTTTCTGTAATTTATAAATTTCAACAGGAAAAGTTTTCAGTTATTAAAACTAGGTTATATTTTTTGTTGGATAATTTTGATATTTTTCTTAATAATATTTATATTTAATAAACTTTTTAAGAACACTTTTAGATTTACAGAAAAAAGAGTACAGAGTTATATATTTATATCCAGTTTTCCCTATGTTACACTAATGTGATTTGCTTGTTACAATTATTAGAAATTGATCAATAATCATGTACTTTCAGGCTACTCAGGACTGTCACGGTGTCTTAGTCTTTTCTTGCTTTTGATCATCTTGAAAGTTTAAGGAGTTCTGATCAAGAATTTGGCAAATTGTCCTTCAATTAGAATTTGTCTGATGTTTTTCTCATATTATTCTATGGTAATGTGTTTTTAGGAGAAAGACCACAGAAGTAAAACACTCTTTCACTGCATCGCACCAAGAATACACACTGTCAACACGTCCTGAGACTGTGGGTGTTAACCTTGATTACTTGGCTGAGGAAGTGTTTTTCAACTGTCTCCACTATAAAATTCCCTTTCCTCCCTGCTTTTATACTATACTCTTGGGAAGGAAGTCAATATGCACAGCCCACACTGAAGGGCATGAATTATGCTGCACATCTCTGAAGGCAGACTATATAAATTATTTGAAATTTTTATGCTTGAGAGATTTTTCAAATTTTCCCCATTTGTTTATGTATTCAATCATTTATTTACACCAGTATGGACTCACAGATATGTATATATTTTATACTTTGTGTTTTAATCTAATAATATTTTATTTACATTGTAGGTCAAATTGTTCTGACTTTGGTCACTGAGAGACTTTCAGTTGAAATTTGCGTCCTCTTAACATATCTCCATCATTGTGAGATTTGGGTAATTTTGCTTGCTTTTTGAGCAAATCTTTACTTACGGAACTCTAAGATGCTTCAGGCTCATCTTGTGTATTTTGTGCCCCAGTTTTAAAATTAGTCATTTCTCCAAGAAGGCCTGGTTTCTTTAAATAGAAAATTAAATTGGAAATCACAATCTGGGTACCTAGTGTGCTCATTGCCACAAGGGTGTCATTTCTTTTAGACCTTCTCATCTGACTGAGTAAAAAATATATACATAAGGTGTATACTAATCCTGTACAAACACTTATCTAGAAATATTTCTGTATATAGTCATCCATATATGTGGCATGCTAAACATGAGTTCATACTAATATTTTCAACCATAATACTTTACCATGTGCATCTTTCATGCCTCCTTTCACTACTTATCTGTAATTTCTCAATCCAACAGGAAAAGGTTGGCTCCCACCAACCACTATCCATTTACAGAATTGTACATTTCCAACTTACATATATAACAGTTTCACAGCTGGTGACCATACCCCAGTGTAAAACCACTTTATGCATTAGTGTACAATGTTTTTGTCTTCAATTTTACAAAATCCAGCCATTTCCAATACTACTTATATCAGCACCTTTTCCCCTATCTTCAGTGAGGTTTTTAAATGTTTGTAATAGACTTAGATTGTTTTGTGACATTTTGCATTTTATCCTAGCATCCCCCAAGGACTTTAAACAATTTTTCATTAAGTTGCATACAATCTGGTTCACTCAGTGCACTGCAAATTTCTATAGTTTTTGAGAAGTAGTATACATTCACCACTAAAGTGTCACACAGAATAGTTTTATCACTCCAAAATATTCCCTGTGCTTCAACTATTATTCAACCATTGTGCCCTCCCACTAAATTTCTGACAATAACTAATCTTTTTATTGGCTCTATAGTTTGTCTTTTTCAGAATATCTTGAAATTGGGATCATATAGTATACAGACTTCACAGATTGGCTTTGTAAAATTAGCAAAGACATTTAAGATTCTTCGTGTCTTTTTATGGCTTGATAGCTTACTTATTTTTATCACTAAGCAATATTCAGTTGTATATATGTACATACCACATTCTTAAAAAATCTATTCACCCATTAAAGGACATCTTGGTTTATTATAATTGTGGGGGATTATGAGTATCGCTGCTATAAGTGTTTATGTGCATGATTTTGGCATTTTTTTCTGTTTATTTTGACATAAACTTTAAAATCAGTTGAATAAATACCCAAGAGAAAGGCAGTTAAATTTTATGACAAGACTATATTTACTTTTTAAAGAAACTTCCCAATCATATTCCTATTATTTTATGAATCCTCCAGAAATTAATGAGAGTTCACGTAGTCCACATTCTCACCAGCAAGAAATATTGTCAAGTTTTTAGATTTTAGCTATTCTAATAGGTTTGTAGTATAATCTCATTACTTTTTCAATTTTCATTTTCCTAGTGTCAAATTATGTTTAAAAACACTTCATATGCTTGCTTTTATTCTGCATATCTTTTGCACATTTTCTGGTAGTTATTTTTTTTCTAGACATTGGGTTTAAAATATTCTTTATGTATTTTGAATACAAGTCCATAATCAAATGTATATGTTTCATATCTGTTTTTCAGTCTGTAGTCCATCTTTTTATTCTTTGAACAGTATTTTACAGAGCTGAAGTTTCAATATTAATAATAAAGTTCAATTTATCAAGTTTTTCTTTAATATATTATGCTTTCTGTATTGTTTTTAGAAATTATCATAAATTTGTTATTACATAAAATTGTTCCTTTACTTCCTTCTAGAACTTTCATATTTTGCATTTTACATTTACCTGTGTGACTCATCTTGAGTTAGTTTTTGTGACTGTTATAAGTTATATGCCCAGAGTTTTTAAATTTGCTTTTGTCTATGGCCATCCTATTGTTCCAGCACTAATTGTTGAAAAGACTATTCTTTCTGCATCAAATTGCATTTAAAATTTTGTCAAAAAACATTTCACTCTATTAATGTGCATCTATTTCTGGGCATTCTGATCTCTTTCATCAATTTGTTTGTATCTCTACTAACACCATTCTATCTTGATGACTGTGGTTTTATAGTAAATGTGAAAGTCAAATAGTGTCTTTTTCTGAATTGGATTTTATTTAATATTGTGTTGGCTGCTTTCAATGTTTTGTCTTTCCATATAAAATTTAGAATCAGATTGTTGATATCCATAACTTTCTGTGATTTTGTGTGGAATTACATTGCATCTATAGATCAAATTGGAAAGAACTGGTATCTTAACCTTAAATCTTCCTATTGGCCGGGCACGGTGGCTCAAGCCTGTAATCCCAGCACTTTGGGAGGCCGAGACAGGCGAATCACGAGGTCAGGAGATCGAGACCAGCCTGGCTAACATGGTGAAATCCCGTCTCTACTAAAAAATACAAAAAATTAGCCGGGCATGGTGGTGGGCATCTGTAGTCCCAGCTACTCGGGAGGCTGAGGCAGGAGAATGGTGTAAACCCGGGAGGCGGAGCTTGCAGTGAGCTGAGATCTGGCCACTGCACTCCAGCCTGGGTGGCAGAGCGAGACTCCACCTCAAAAAAAAAACAACAAAAAAAAATCTTCCTATCTATGAACATGGAATGCCTCCTCATATGTTTAGGTCTTCCTTGATTTATAAGAGTTTTATAGTTTTCCTCATATATATTATGCACATATTTTATTAGATTTATACCTTAGTATTTCACAGTTTGGGTGATAATGTAAATGGCATTGTGATTTTAACCTTAAATTCCAATTGTTTATTATTTGTATATAGAAAAGCAATTGACTTTTGCGTAGTAACTTTGTACTCTACAACCTTGCTATAATTATTCATTAGTTTTAGAAATGTTTTTGTTGATTCTTTGGGATTTTCTACATAAATAAGCAAGTCATCTACAAACAGAGTTTTATTTCTTCCTTTCCAATCTGTTTATTTTTAATTTCCTTTTCTTTTGTATTGCACTAGCTAGAACTTCCAGTATGATGTTAATAAGTATGATGTATTGCATTAGCTAGAACTTCCAGTATGATGTTAAATAAGAGGTAAGAAGGGACATCCATACTTTTTTCCTAATATTTGTGCAAAAGAAGCTAGTTTCTCATGAGTAAGTGTGATGTTAGCTAACAGTATTTTGTATATCTTCTTTATTGAGGTGAAAAAATCACCACTATTACTAATATGCTGACAGCATTTATAATAAATTGCTCCTGAATATGGTTAAAACCTTTTTCTACATCAATGGAATGACTATATAATTTTTATTCTTGAACTATTAATATACTGAATTATATAGTTTGGCTTTAGAATATAGAACCAGTCTTGAATACCTGAAACAAATTCCACTTGGTCATGGTATATAATTATTTTTATACATGGTTATATTCAATTTATAATATTTTGCTATGGGTATTTGCATCACTGTTCATGAGAATTTTGGCCTATAGCTTTCCTTTCTTGGTGTGTGTTTTTCATTTTTATTTTTAAATTTTTAAATAAAAATGCATTGAGATGTAATTCACACACATTACAATTTGCTCCAAGTGACCACTTTAGATTTTTAATATACTCACATGTATATGCAAGCAACATCACTGTCAATTTTAGAATACTTTTATCACTGCTAAAAAAAACCCTTCACCCTTTAGCTCTAACACTTTTATTTCCCCAACACCCCCTCCTCCAGGCCTAAATAATCAGTAACATACTTGGTCTCCAGATTTTTCTGTACTGGACATTTCATATAAATAAAATTACATATGGGAACTTTACTTAGCACAATGTCTTTAAGGTGCTTTTACTTAGCATAATGTATTCAAGGTTTATCCAAGTTGCAGCATAACTCAGACTTCATTCTTTTTTATGCCTGTCATAATAAATTTTTAACATTTTTATCTTAGATGCTGGTTCTTGGGAAAAAATAAAGTCTTAATTTACTTAGAAGAAAATGAGGAAGACAAAGACTTCTCTGAAGTTTCCAAAGAACCTTCAGCTACTTCCAAGATCTCTGGGGATAGATGGTACTGGTTCTCATTACAGAATGTGACATACTTTTCCCATTGATGGGAATACTAAGCACTGAGGGGAATTTTTGGTTCCCAAGTGAATGTGAATGAGGCAGAGAGTAGAAGAAAAAGTTAACCAGGCGTGGTGGCATGCACTTTTAGTCTCAGCTAGTTGGGAGGCTGAGGTGGAATCATACCACTGCTCTCCAGCCTGGGCAACAAGAAAAGAAAAGAAAAGAAACAAAATGAAACGAAATGGAGAGAAAAGATAGAAAGCTAGAGAGAGGAAAGAAGGAAGGAAAGAAGGAAGGAAGGAAGGAAGGAAGGAAGGCAGGAAGGAAGGAAGGAAGGAAGGAAGGAGGGAGGGAAGGAAAAGGATTAATTATAATAAAACCTCTAGATCTAAATACCTGTTAGCATGAAATACGTAAGGCTAACAGATACAATCAACAAAATCCAGAATGTGGGATACTCTAGAGAACAAATGATCTAATTTCCTCAAACATAATTGCAAAAAAGAGTAGAAAAACAAAGACTAAAATTATGTAAGGGATATATAAGCCAATTCCAATGTGCAGAATCAATCTTGATCCTGAATCAAACAAGTAAGCTGTAAAAATAGGAAACATTTGGGATAATTTGAACACTGGCTGGTTATGTATTGGTATTAAGGAATTATTGTTATGTTGTTGTTGTGCTACTAGTATGGTGGATATTTTTAAGCATCCTTATGAAATAGTGATAAACTTTATGAAGTTTGTGATTTATAAAATAACCTAATGGCAATCTTAGAGCATATGAAAAGCTTGCAGAGCCAGGGAGATCACATAATTTATTATCTACACAAAAAAGTTTTGAAAGCAAAAGGAAGAGCTTTTTATACATTTTCCTGGGACAACATTCATAAACTTAGAATATTCCTGGCAAAGTAGGTATGCTGTCCCTACCCAGTGTATATCCATGTAGATGGACTTAATACCTTGCAAAAAATAGAGTAAAATCATTCTGATTACTCTAGGTGTAAAAAACCTCCCTCCCTTCTTTTAAGGTCCAAGCTTGGCCTGAGAATTAAATTGATATACGATAGATTATTAGAGGAAAAGCAGAAGAAAATTAGTAAGTGGCAAAAGAGCTATCATAAAAAATGAAGATCTCAAAGATACAGTTAGAGTCAGTTATACTCGTTTGCTGGATTGAACATAGAATAGTAAACTGTGAAAATGTGACTAAATTATGTGGAAAGCCTTGAAAGTTATTTAACAAGGGCTTTTGGTTTCAATTTCTTATCTTTGTAGATTAAGGGGCTGTATCTTTCTAGTATAGAGAGAGCATCATTCACAAGGGAATTTCATTTTCTGCTTTGAAGAAACAGCACAAGGGTCAAAGTGATTTTTTTTTTTTTTTGCACCTTCTGTTTTTCAAGTGTCTTTAACTTAAACAGTCAATAGGCCAGAATAGTATATATTTAACCCCTTCAATTGGTCTGCATTTAATTACAACAGAATATGGAAAAACCAAGAAAGAAGTCACATTTAAGATAAAGAATATTTTGATGCTGCTAAATAGAGACCAAAAAAGTAGAAAAAATAAAGTTTTATTTTATACTGATTCTTTCATCATCATTCAATATGTTCAAATGTGCTTAGGAATAAAAATGTGCCCCATGACTACTACATTAAGTATCACGTTATTCTCATGGAAAGCCATTATTGCTATGAAATCTCATTTATTAGTTCATTTAATCTGTTGGCTTGTTGTGGTAGGCTCCTCATGTTTTTAACGTTTTTGTTCGTTAGTCATCCTGGAATATGAACTCCTCCAGGATTTCTTTTGGGGATTCCAAGATAAAACAAATGATATTGTACAGGAGATACACTGCAACAGAGATAATCCTGAAAGGTCCTGGTTAAGAAGTTCAAGGTGGGTGAGAATGCTCCATGAAGAAAACCATCCATTGCTATTGCCCATGTTATTTCACTGAATTATATCTAAAGTCATTTTGAAACTCTAGATGACCATCCTTATGTTATATTAAAAAATCTTAAATTTACCCATTTAAATATAATCTATCAAAAATGGCAAACATTTTAGGCTACATTATACTTTACCAAGTACTTTCACGTCCACTATACGCTGAATATTCCTGATTGTTATTAAGTCATTCAAATGGTTTTCATTAAATATAATTCAAAATTAAACTTGTTTCTTAAGGAAAATATTCAATGCAAATATGCAAATATATACAAATACTACCATGACTTTTAATCACAGCTTTAATATCAATCTATTAGAGTTGAAGGATGGCTGTCATTTTTCATTCCTGTCTTCTTTTTTTTTTGTAATGGTGGATTTATTTTCTCTCAGCTTTGAGCTTCCTAGTCACAAGGTAAGACTATCCTGCCATGGAGAAAGCACATTATACAGGCTAGCCAATTGTAGCTCTCCATCTAACAACACAAGATGGTTGATGTATTAGTCTGTTTTCTATATACACTGCTATAAAGAACTACCTGAGACTGAGTAATGTATAAATAAAAGAGGTCTAATTGACTCACAATTCCACATGGCTGAGGAGGCCTTAAGAAACTTACAATCATGGCAGAAGCAGAAGAGGAAGCAAGGTACATCTTACATGGCAGCAGGAGAAAGAGAGAATGAGGGGGAAACTACCATATACTTTTAAACCATCAGATCTTGTGAGAACTCACTGACTATCATGAGAAGGGCATGGAGGAAACCACAGGCATGATCCAATCACCGCTCACTAGGTCCTCCTCCTGATACGTGGGGATTACAGTTCCAGATGAGACTTGGGTGGGGACACAGAGTCAAACCCTATCAATTGATATAGAGGGGCTTATGTAACTCACAAAGGGGAAATCACAGCGATTTTTAAGGAATAGTTTGAGCCCTGTGGGGAACAAAATTATTTTGCTTTTCATGCAATGAAAGCTGAGGAACATGCAAATCATCATTGACCCCCTAAGTATAGAAAGTGTAAATTAATGAAATATAAATAAGAAAACAAATTTTTAAATGGTAAACAAGATTGCTGCGCCATAATGTCAGTTTTACCACTGAAACACTGTGAACCCTCTTAAACAACCTGTTTCATTAATTATGTTAATAAACATTTGTGTTTAAGTTGGTTTGGCTTCAGTTTCAATAATCTCTGAGGCTTGCTTGACATGATGTCCAATAATAGAAAGTATGTATCATTTACTGAACAGAATCTAGTGTAACCACCTATGCATATAACTAATCTGATCTCCAATGTTTTGCAGATTTTCCTGATCATCACAGTGTTGTCATTCATATGATACAGTTGCCACAGTATCATATTTTACAGAAAAGAACAATGGCATTGCCTTATATGGCAAGGCTTAAAATAATAATAGTCCCTCCAAATCGATCTTTCCAATTAATACCTATCATTGAAGGCCCATAGTAAAAGTTTTTCATTCCAGAAATCTTCATCCCATGGTGACCTCTCCAGCCCTTGTCCTCCAGTAATGGACAGATTCTAACAGCCTCCTCCCCACCTCAGAATCCTCACTTCCTGATATTTATGCCTTTGTATAATTCAAAGCCCTTGGTTGTGGGTGGGGACTATGACTTGCTTCTAACAGAATATGGCTGAGGCAGTAAGATGTCACTCTTGTGATTACATTACTTTCTTTAAGACTGTCTGTGGGAGAGTTTCTGGGGTGCCAGATGAGTTGTTCTCCCGTGTGACACCCATGGGGAGCCATGGGCAGCCTCTGAGGAGAAAAGTCTCCTTATTGCCTTCATGTCTTTATGACCTGAGAGCATAACCGCTCAGCAGCATTCCACAGGTTGCTCAGAGAGATAACACTCCCCTGAAGCAGTGGAGTATAATCAAACATCTTGGCTCCTCTTGAAACCCACTCCCACCCATTTCAGTCCCGATAAGTTAAAGATCTCAAGTAGTTTAGACATACGCTTTTGCTCAAGGAAATTCACAGAAACTGCCACTGCTATACATCTTACTGAGTGACTTACAAGTTCTCCTTCACTGATTAATCCTTTTCCTCATCCCTTCCTACCCCTCCCATCTGCCATAAGAACAAAGAGCTTGTAAACCAATAAATTGGGTGAAGCCTAGGCTGTGAGCAAGCCGCCAACACTCTGGTCCCCTGGACCCGCGTTTTAAACACTTATTCTGTCTCTTTCTAACTCCTTTGTCTCCGCCGGACTCAGGGTACTCGCTGGGTGGTGTGGGGCTGGTTTCCCCAACACTGTCTTTCCAGAGCCTCTGTGCTGGCTAGTTGAAGAAAGTGTTCATGTTGGGAAAAACTCACATAGTATTGAACTGTCCGCAGCCTCTAGAAGGCAAGCACATACTCTAAGCAACAATTAGCAAGAGGCTGTGCCTCTCAGTCATACAATCACAAATAAATGAGTTCTGCCAACAACCTGAGTGAGTTTAAGTGAATGCTTTCCAAATTGAGCCTCCAATTGAGAACGTAAGTCAGCAACTCCAACACCCTGAAACCCTAAACAGAGGATTCAGTTTAACCTTGACCAAATTCCTGACCAGCAGAAATTGTGAGATAATAAATATCCAGTGTTCTAATCTTCTAAATTTGTGGTAACATTGTTAGTCAGAAATAAATAACTAATATATTTCCTGTAGAAAATGCTGTTAGTTCAATCAAGCTTTTAGGTAATAATATATCTAATGACATTTACTGATGCATTAAACTTTCTTATACTAATATTTAATTCTGGCCTATTCATTTTCCTTCTCTTATAAAGCAAAGTAAATTTTGAAGAGTATAGATTATGTCTTCTACTTATTTTTTGGGAACAAACTAGAAATAAACTTTGCTATTAGATAGTTTTATATTACAATGAGGATTCTATCATAAATCATTGTTTAGTTTATAATAGAAGATACTCTTTGTTAATAAAGAAGTGAAATAATTTGAAAATAAGTTTTTAAAGAAAACTACTTTCTGGACCCTTAGCTTTAGAAGAAAAATTCCAGATGTTTCTTTTTAGATATAATTTGACAACTTTGTTATACATTAGGTGTGACAGCAGAATTCTAAGATGAACCTCAATAAGCCACACACTTGTATAATCCTTCTAAGTGAGTGGAGTAATATGAATATAATGAGATATCACACCTGTGTTTGCATTATGTTATTTGGCACAACAGCCTTTTTAAAAGGGAGATTATCCTGGGTGGTACGGGCCTAACCACACAATCCCTGTGATAGGCAGAATTTTAAAGTGACTTCAAGGACCCTCACGCTGTTATAATAACTTTCTTCTCTTTATGTAGGGGCACAGTTTGTGGATAAGATAAGATACAATTATATTCATTGTTTTGTTAGATTATATAGCAAAAAAAAAATATTCTGAATAGAAGTGACCCAATTTGTTGAATTATTTAAAAGCACAGAGTTTTCTTTGTCTGACTGCAAGAGGGAACATCAGAAAGATGTGCTGCAGCAGGCCTGGAAGAAAGCAGGCATGAATGATGCAAACTCCCTATGGGAACCACATGGAAAGGACTTGAGAGTAACCTCTAGGAAATGAGAGTGGTGCATGAGTACAATGAGCAAGGAATGGGAACTCCAGTCCAGTTACCAAAATGAACTAAATTTTGCCAAGAAGAATAAACTATGAAGGAAATTTTCCCCTGCAGGGTCTCCTGAGATGAGAATTTAGTCAGGCCAACACCTTGATTTCACTCTTGGGATTTCTGAACACAGAACTTATACATGCCATGCCAGACTCCAGATACATGCAACTTTGAGCTAATAAGTGGATCTTACTTCAAACTGGAAAGCTTTTGAGACTTTATTATGCAGCTATCAAAATCTAATGCTAGAGTCGAGATTCTTCCTAGTGAAAGAGATTGAATATCAAAGTGATTGAAATCATAAAAGGGGAATGATCTGTTGCTAGCTTTGAAGATGGAGGGTTCATGTGGAATGACCTAGGAGTAGTCTATAGAAGCTGTAATCAACCTCCAACTGACAGCCAGAAGAAAAAGATTGGGGACCTCACAAGTCACAAAGAACTGAGTTCTGCCAACAATCTGAATGATCTTGGAAGTGAATTTTTCTCTAAAGCATCCAGATGAGAGCTCAGCCAGGCCAATGCCTTGGTTTCAGCATTAGAATACAATGAGCAGGAAGTCCAGCAACCCTGCGCTGCCACGCCCAGACTTCTGACCTGCAGCACTGTGAAGTAAGTGTTGTTTTAAGCCACTAACTTCGTGGTAGTAATTCCTTACACAATACCACAAGGGAATGGAAGCGTTGCATATCTCTATATTCACAGCAAGACTTTTGCCCTAGATCAGTGGGGGACAGAACAGAGAAACAAGGAAAGAGAAATGGAAACTGAAAATGCCTAATAAAGAAAAACACCTATATTGGTTTGATAATGAAAAGACATTGAGAAAAAAATTTGTTTGAAATTCAGTTATAGGTCAATCACAAAGAAAATAAATTGATACATTTTCATTAGAAAGAGATAAAAGTGTTAAAATTCTCTATAACGTTGTGTTTTGACACAATTTTAAACAAACAAAAATTTGCAAGAGGAGTTTAAAGAAATTCTACTCCTTTTTAAACAAATTTAGCCATTGTTTATATTTTGCCCATTTTCTTTTTTAATCTCTTTTTCATGTGTGTATATATGTGTGCATATTCTATATACATATCCTATATGCATATTATATGTCATGTTATATACATACATACATACATACATACAGGCATATACATGCTTTCTCATATATTGAAAGATTAATGAATAACTTTTTAAATGAGCCATATAAGAGTAAGCTTCCGACACCAATACTCTTTATCTCTAAATTTATCATGCTATTTGTTAAAAACAATATTATTATATAAGCATAAAATAGTTATCAAAATGAAGAAGTTTAACATTGATTGACTATTACCAACAAAACTAAAATGTATATTGCAATTTCATCAATCATAAAAAATTACATCCTTTATAGTTTTTTTAATAATTTTTTTTTGGCTGTAACTCAATTCAGAATTAGGCATATCATTTATTTACACACCTAAAATCTGGAAGTATCTATTAGCATTTCTTGTCTTTTTCTTAACTGTAACATTTTTTAAGAATGTAGGATTTTTATTTTGGAGAATGACCATCAACTTGTGTTTGCTTGATTGTTTGTGGCAGGAATACCTGAATTGGTATTGTGCGCTCTGCATCAAGCCATTAGATTTACCAATTATTGCTGAGGTTCCTGCCTTATTCCATTGACTAGATTATTTAATACAATATATATACTCTTAGGGAAAAGTGTTCAATACTTTACAATTAGAAATATTAGTTATGAGATCTTATTTTCTTTTATATGCCACTATAGTAGGCTGGAATTTGCAAGGGTGTGAGTATTTACAACATGGGCATTGGCAAATGCTACCAGTAAGAATTTGTCTACCAATGTACTAATGAGTCCAACTATTATTTGTTTTTAGAAGTTTTTTTTAAAATATGGGAATTTAAAAAAAAAAATTAATCAAGTATTTTTTGTGCCTAGTTTTTTCTCTTTCTCTTTGGGAGCAATAACATGTATGATGGAAAAATTTATATTTCCCTTAGTTCACTTATGCTGTGTTCATTTTCTTCTAGTCTTTGTCTTCCTTATTTTCTTCAGATTGTTGTGTTTTGTTTTTTAAATGTATCTATCTATTTAATAAATTTTTAAAAATATAGTACATATAGACCATGGAACAGTATGCAATCATAAAAAATAATTAAATTATGCCCCTTGCAGCAACATGGATTCAGTTGGAGGCCATTATGCAAGAACACTAATGTGGGTACAGCAAACAAATACTGCATGTTATCACTTATAAGTGGGAGCCAAACATTGAATAAATATGGGCATAAAGATGGGAACAGATACTGGGGAGCACTTGAAAGTGAAGGGTGAGGGAGGGACATGTGTTAGAAGGCTACTTATTTGGCACTACACTCACTACCTTGGTGACAGGATTATTCATATACCAAGCCTCAGTGACATGCAATTTACCCATGTAACAAACCTGCACATGTACCCCATGAACCTAAAAAAAAAAAAAAATCGAAAAAATTGATCTATCTTCAATGCACAAAAGTAATTCTTTGGGCATTTCTAAATATTTGTTAAATTCTTCCTTTTTTTACATTTTATATATATAGACTTTTTACTTCTATATTTCTATCAGATTTCCTTTATGACTTCCATTTCTCTACTTGACTTTTTAATCTCTTCATTTATTAAAATCATACATCTTTTCAATTTTTGGTAATGTGTATAATAGTTGTGTTAAAGTTATTCTATGCTAATTCCATCATCCTATCATCTCAGGGTCAATTTCTATAGACTGCTTATTTTCCTGATAATGAATCATATTTTTAGCTTCATCGTTTGTCTAGTAAATTTGAATTGATAGAAGATATTGTCCTTTTAAAATTATGTATGCATGTTTTAAATATTTATGATAATACTGCAAATTCAGTACTTTACACTGTCATGGGTATATATGGAAGTCCTAGAATCTAGACACTTGGATTTTTAGATGAAGTATTTTGATAAATGCTGACAACCAATTTTGAAATGTTGAAACATAATGCCGAACAACACTGTGCAATTAAATAAAATATGCCTATAAGGTATATCTAGTGAACTCCAATATGTGAACTCTGTTCTGAATGTTGGTCATATCCTCTGTTCTCATTTGCCATAGAACACATATCCATTATGTAATAGACTATGTGTATGCCACAGAACACAAGCAAATTATGTATATGTTACATAAATATATGTACCTTGTATGTCAGGTACATGTATTGTTTATCTGCCTGCATTCTGTTTACTACCTGTAAAACTAATACCTCATAATAGATGCTTAAATATATTTATGTAACCCAAAGAACAAAATGTCTTGCCACTTGCCTTGAAATGGTCCTGTTATAGCAAAAAAAAAAAAAAAAAAAAAAAAAAAAATTGAAGGTGATAGATATGTTTGCAATATAGATTACAGTAATAGTTTCACAGATCTATATTTTATAGAACAATCTCCAGACTTGTCAAATTGTATACATAAATATGCACAACGTCTTGTGTGCCAATTGTAACCCAATAAAGTGTTTTTTTTTTAAAGATGGTTCTTGAATCTCTTTATGGTATGAAAACATATCAAAAAATACTATGGTAGTAAAGTAGGAATTATTTAATAAGTACTTCCTTGTAACAATGATGATAGATTTTTTTTTTGCTCTGTTGTCTATTCTGAATGGGTAGTTCTTGAGATGTGCTGGGGGTTTGGAACATTCTTTAAATAGTTAATTGTTTTCTTATACTATCTTTTCAGCTCATTTTACATTTAGAATATGGAACAGACAACATGTATTTTTTGGCATTCAATTTATCATCTTAAACTCATGTCCCCCAACACACACATCAGAAGCACTCATACGCTCTTATATTATTTGATAATTAATTCTAAGATAGGGATTGTTCCCATATTAATTATCTGATGAATTTCTTTAATTATTTGTTTGTACCAGGCTTCATGAGAGTCCCTGTTGGGATTTTGTCTCTCCTTCCTACTCTCCAACACAGGTAACACATTGTAAATAAGCAAGAATTATACCATAGTAGAAATATAGTCAGAGTGTACATTGGGAGAACTCTGAAACCTGTTCTTAGGCAGGGCATGGCTAAAATGTGTTCATATTATAAATAGAAAAAATACCAATAAACTTGAATGTTAATGATTCATCTTCTATTGGTTAGTTGAATTAATTTGAGAATATCAACTTCTTTAAACATTTTTTAATTTATAAAGTGTATGTAATGATTCATTCTTGCTATCCTCAGAGGCTGAATGTGAGAATGACAGATAAAAATGTTTAAATGCTATGACAACTAAAACACGAATAATAAAAGAGTCTGTACTTGCTGCCATGAGGATAAAAAAGCAGATGCCTGAGAAGTATGCCGTCAATATTGCCAAGAATGTCCTCTTCCATACATAAAAATCAAATCTGCTAAGCCTACTAGTAATCACTGTTTCAGAAAATAAAGTAGTAGATACAAATGCTCAGAGTACTATAAAAGAACCAGAACAGAAGACATGCACTAATATGGTCAGCTAAGTCACATTTCCTCAGAACAAGAACACACTTTCATTCTCAGAGTAATGGTCTGAGAAAACCGGAGTGGACAATTAGAACCTTTGTTGTCTAAAACTGGAAGAGATGAAAGTATGATGGGTTGATTTGAACAGCTTTGTAAGTATGTGCTCACACTCAGCATGAGAGGGGGCCAAAGGAAGGTTCCTCCTTTTAATAGATTCCTCCACTTTTCTGGAGGATTTAGAATGAAAAGTTGGCTGCAGGGCAGGTGCTGGTAAAACTGCAGTTGAGTATCCTTTATCCAAAATGCATGGGACCAGAAGTGTTTAGATTTCAGATTTTTTTAAATTTTGAAATATTTGCATATACATAATAAGATATCTTGGGGAAGGAACCCAAATCTAAACACAAAATTCATTTATGTTTTCCACACACGTTACACACATAGCCTAAAGGTAATTTTAAGCAAAATTCTTAATCATTTTCTACATAAAACAAAGTTTGTGTACATTGAAGCATCAGCGAGCAAATGTGTCACTATCTCATGTCAACATTCAACAAGTTTTAGATTTTGGAGGATTTTTGGATTTCAGATTTTTCCACCAGAGATGCTCAACCTGAACACAATTGTTCCTACCCAGTAAGGATGCTGATACTACTACTCTTTCCTTTTCTTTCTTTCTTTTATTTTTTCCCCACATAACCTCAAAATTTTTTCCTTACTTCATGCAGTGGTCCCATAACCTGACTACAACTGTGAGTACCAGAAGAATAGAAGATTTATTAAGTAAGAAACTGTAACCATACTTTTAAATTTAAATATCAGAATTCCTAAGGGCCTGATGAGCTGAGTTTTTACCTTCCTCCCATCTGGTAAAATCAAGGTGTATAATGAATGCAACCCTATTGCTTAGCAATTGATATAGCCCACCATGAAAATGTAAGAAACCCTACCCTAATGTAACTCCACCCTATATGAATGGAAGCATTCTGAGAGAAAGATAAATTTGCTAGACTAGTATTCCTGCTGGAAATTTGGACAAGCATATAGGATGACACTAATAAACCTGAAGGCTGATAAGTTTTGGGGTAAAAATGGAAAGGAAAAGGAAAGAAGGCTGAGCATAAAGAAAATAAATAGGTCATACAATTACAGGAATCCAATATTATACTGGTGCCTCAAAAAAGGCTCAGAGCAAGACATAACTTTGAGTTTTAGGTCAATTATACTGGATTTCTGAAAAGGTCAAATCATATACTGCTGAGACCACTCCTCTTTTTGTGTGACAAAATTACATGGAAGCCTACAAACAAGAGTGGTGCCACTTTGGAGCCATTTTGGTCATACAATATGACAATGGACTAGACTATTCATCAATATCAGAGTCAGGCTGTAGTAGTGTCTGCCTCTTATTTTTCAGGTTATAGCTACACCTCTCCAGTCATACTGGTATGGCCTAACACTGGCATCAATGGTCAAATGTATTGAAAATTGAGTTAAAGACTCCTGAGAATGTAACACCTACATAACATGACTAGCCTAAAGAATGGTGGGATTTGTTAATTATATGCAAAATAGTTCTGTACAATTTTATCATAAGTTACAAATAGTGGTAGATCAAGGAACAAAACATGAAAATTTATGTAATAACTATCACATAGATTATTTATTATTTTAAATCTATTTCCACCCCACACAGGCTTTTCCAAATGTTAGGCTTATTTATATTGATACAATTGCTATCTCTGTTATATAAATTCTATACTAAATGTAAGAGATCCTTGACCAAAGCCCAGAGGGTAGCCTCTGCAGTAAGTAATTTAACCTCGAACAATAAAAGTCTGATGCTCATCCTCAGCTCCTGGAGGTAATCTTTGTTTTTCTTGGCTCCTTCACCTATCTAAATAGTAACAATGTGATATAACATGGGGACTAGCTATGCCAGAAAGACCAATAATGTGATTTAGGATCAGGGTTTTTGATCATATGGTGTCAATTGACCTGAAGACTGAGATCAACCATATGGGCAATCAATCAATCATGCTTGCATAATGGAGCCCCAGTAAAATTTCTGAATGCCAAGACTCAAGTGAGTTTCTCTGGTTGGTAATACTTTATACATATTGCCATATATGGATGTTGGAAGAGAAATGCATCTTCATATCACAAGAAGAATATAATAGGAATTCTGCATTTGGTAGTTCTTTGAAACTCTGCTTTTCTTTTGCCCTTAGCTAATTTTAACTTACTTTTTTTTCTCATAATGAACCATAGCTATGTGTATTATACTCTTCAGGGAGTGCTATGAGATATTTTAACAAATTATCAAGCCTGAGGATGATTGGATACAATTTTTTCTCTCCCCTCAAACTTATTGTACATATCAGAGAGAGAGCCGTTTAGGGCATATGCCCTCTACGTTTATAGTTTGATTAGCTTCATCTGAATGTGCCATTGAAGGATGTTTTGGAGGTAGCTGGCAAAATATATTAAAAAGATGGAAACAAGCTATAGCTCCAATAAAGTGTGCATATACCATTTACCAAACATGATAAATGAATATGTTTTTAAAAATTGCAAAAGTCGTGTCTACAAAAGCATTACCACTCTTACTTAAAAGGATATTAGTGCAGATCAATAGATCCAGATCCATAGATATAATGTTCAGTTGTGATTTGCCAGTGAACAGATAACATAGCTAACAATGAGACTTGATATTCTGTGAAACATTAGTCACAGTATTGAATTCAGGCTAATGCAGTGGGCCATAGCCAGGAATATTATTTAAAAATCATGTAGATTTTCAAAAAGGTAAAAAGAAAAACAGGTAATTGCAAATACTACAGAGTCAAAATATTTAAAAAACAAACAATAAAAAGACAAGGTATGTGGCAAAGATATGATCAATTTTACTGCCTTGGCTTAACACTATTTGTTTCAATGCACTATTTAAAGGCCCAAATGTATCTCCATATGTCTTCAAGTTGTCATTATTTGGGATCACTAAGTAAAATATAGGTAAATAGTATTGAATCAAGGAAAAATAATAAAAATCAGTGGGAAATATGAGGTGTATTAGTCTGTTCTTATGGGGCTAATAAAGACATACCCAGAACTGGGCAATTGATAAAGAAAAAGAGGTTTAATGGACTCACAGTTCCACATGGCTAGGGAGGCCTCACGATCATAGTGGAAGGCAACAGAAGAGCAAAGGCATGTCTTAAATTGCAACAGGCAAGACACAGCACGCGCAAGAGAACTCCCATTTATAAAACCATCAGATCTTGTGAGACGTACTATCATGAGAACAACATGGAAAAAAACTCGCTCCCATGATTCAGTTACCTCCCACCATGGCCCTCCCACAACATGTGGGGATTATTACAGTTCAAAGTGAGATTTGGGTGGGGACACAGGGCCAAACCATATCATGAACTTTATTAAAAAATACATAATAGGGTGTGTCAAATAAGTGACTCAAATAATTTTCCATATAAAAGGAAAAGTTAGGGGAAATATAAGAAAATTGAAATTAGTTATTTTAGTAAAGATGGATACATAAAGATATTATATGAGACTTTAAAGGAGGGAAACTACATAAAACAAAAATGTAATGATGTTGAATCTTTCCTTATTACATTAATTCATATCATAGGTCTGTTGAAAGAGAACTGAAATTCATCATCTTACATTTCTTAACACACACAGAATATAATTAATCTGATTTGATATAACACTTACGTTCATTATATGGTGGGAAAGGCACATATTTTAATTCACTTTTATATTTGAAAGCCTATTTTTCTAACCTTTGTTTTTCTAAAGACTAGCAAAGGGGAGATCATGTTGTCTACTAACTTCATTTTACATATGGGTTATCTGAGACCTTGAACTATCAGGACAAATTTGTGCCCTTGACTCTTAATTACTAAGTAATTTTTAATCCTTTTTTTTGATCCAGACATACTGAACACTATAACACTCTAAATCTTTTTTCATTTTTCTCAACAAATAATAATCTTTCCTATTTAATCATTTTTCCAAGAACCTCTCCAACTTTTGAGATCTAATAGATTAGAATTGGTATTTTAAGACACAATCTGTCAGTTAAAATTACCAAATTAAAATAATAAAGACACAGCTAAATTGAATTCATTTTGACTCAGAGGAACAGAGTTAAAAGAGGGAAAAGGAAAAAACTTTAAAATTAATTTTGCTCTTGAAAGCACAATTTTCCAGCCAAATTAAGAGAATCTTGCTTGACATCAAGGTCAGATCAAACTCTAAACTTGATTTCATTCAAATTGATTTAATTTGCAACAAAAAGTTTAGCTGAGTTCCACCTGGGAGAGATTTTCAGATTAATGACATTTAGCCCAGTATACTGCATAGAATATGAATGTAGAAACAATTATGCATTCATTTCAGAAATGCACCAAAATAAAAAAGATCCCCTCAGACAGAATAAAATGCAATGAGCTGAAGACCTTTCCACTGATATTCTTGTCAGGTCTGTTGCTAACTTATAAAATCTTCATTATGTCTTTGAGTTACAGGTCCCTAATGCACTCACATATGTATCATAAACACACACATACACAGCATATTTGAAGGAAACGAATGATTGTAGGATTATCAAAATAGGTTTTAGAAGCTGTATTAGTTCCTTCTCATACTGCTAATAAGACAAACTCGAGACTGCATAATTTATAAAGGAAAGAGGTTTAATTGGCTCACAGTTCAGCATGACTGGGGAGGCCTCACAATCATGGCAGAAGGCGGAGGAGGAATAAAGTCACATCTTACATGGTGGCAGGCAAGAATGTTGGTGCAGGGGAACTCCCATTTATAAAATCGTCAGATCTTGTGAGACTTATTCACTACCATGAGAACAGTATGGGGGAAACTGCCCCATGATTCAATTATCTCCACCTGGCTCCGCCCTTGACACATGGAGATTATTACAATTCAAGGTGAGATTGAAGTGGGGATACAGCCCAACCATATCAGAATTGTATAACCCTTTTATAAACTGATACCTCCAAATTCAGAAACTGAGAATCCAAGTAGTTTAAGAAGCAGCATTTTTTGACCCCTGTTAGCTATCATCAGTCTTTACTAGGGATCTGACTGACAAAAATTTATGAGGTGCTCTGATATACCCAAAGAGGTAGAACTGGAAATATCCCTCCCTGGTGGTAAAGGACAAGCTCACAAAGTAGGATCAGGCTTAGACCTTAAGGAGGCAATTAACTAAAATTAAATACTCTTATTACCTCTCAAGACAAACAGTAATTGTCCAATATAGCTTGGATATTCAGAGTTTGCTTGATGATGAGAAGTTACAGATGCTAAAAAGGATCTATCACAGACTAACTGGGCTAAAAAAGTATTTTCTTAACTGGCCTGAAAACATAAATCACCTAGAAACATTTGATACAGAACAGCATACATAGCTCTTCCTTTGGAGATTCTCATTTAGTGACCCTCAGACAAGAACAGGGGTTGGAATTAATGTTATGTATTCTAGGTGATGCTGATTATCAGGGAATTTGGAAAAGTAAGGAGCAGGAATCATATAGGTTTAGAAATAATAGACTCACAAATTATTTTGTGGTTTTTAAAAGGGTGGGCTATAGAATGAGGCTCGTTTTGATTTTTAAAAATGCTCAATTGTCACTAATTGGAACTTTGAGTTAATTCAAAGATTTATTTTGTGTAAATCATTAAAAATAATGCCAAGGATAGATAAAGTCCACAAATGTGAACACATTATTTTGTGTGTTCTAGACAAATACACAATTATTTTAAATTACCTCTAACATACTGCCTATTAAATTATGATACATTGCTAACTTTGCATCAACTGTAAAACATCTCCATCTAAAAAATATTAAAATATAAAAAAGAAAAGTGTATCTTGGAATTAATGGAATAAACAATTAGAGAAACACACAAAGTAATATAAAACCATAACATAGGATGGGTAAGTAATTTTAGGGAGAGGAATTTCTGTTAGGTTAATCCTTCCTAAAAGAACTACTGAAGCGGATGCCTCAGCAGAAAAAGAAGTAAAATAGAAGCAGTGGTAAACACAAGAACTAAGGAACCATGTGGTTAGCTTTAAGTAATGCCTTCAAAATACTTTTGAAATAAATGAATAATTACAAATAAATATTGTTTTTAAAATGTTTAGTGGGCTGGGCGTGGTGGTTCATGCCTGTAATTTCAACACTTTGGGAGGCCAAGGTGGGTGGATCACCAGGTCAGGAGATCGAGACCATCCTGGCTAACACAGGGAAACCCCATCTCTACTAAAAATACAAAAAAAAATTAGCCAGGCGTGGTGGCGGGCGCCTGTAGTCCCAGCTACTCGGGAGGCTGAGGCAGGAGAATGGCATGAACCCGGGAGGCTGAGCTTGCAGTGAACTGAGATCACGGCCACTGCTCTCCAGCCTAGGTGACACAGCGAGACTCCGTCTCCAAAAAAAAAAAAAAAGTTTACTGTTTCAGAGAGCAATTACAAGGGCTAAGGCTAAGAGTGTTCTTCAATTAGTGCTTAACATTTACTAAAAACTTTACATTGATTGGGAAGGGACTAGACATATAAAATAGCTTTATACTAACTATATTATTGTTATAATCAGATGTGATATAC
>NW_012112919.1:2332777-2337437 GCF_000951035.1 Colobus angolensis palliatus | reverse complement strand
AAGAGAAGTTTCACTGTACTCATGTCACCCCTCCATCAAGGCAACACAACTTGGTGCCAAGAGAATTCCTTTTAGCTCATGGTTTCTTCCAGTGGTGCAAAGTAAGAGTGAAGTAAGCACCCAGCTTCGTCAGCCCTGTGGGAAACTATCCAGTAGGGCCGCTTTTGTCTTACCCTCATAGAATATCAAGGGGATTGCCTTATTGCTCTTATTTGGGGGCAACTAAGATCAGAAAGAAGAGGCAGGAACTCACAGAAAACAGTGTGAATCTCAAGAACTGGTCATGGAGCCTGCTAACTTGCTCATGGACTCCACCAAAAGCCCCATCCACAAATGCTGCAGGACAGCTCACCTGTGGATACAGCCAATGCATGCCCCCAGCACACTATGCTCCTCTCTGTGGCTAGCACCTCACACACTCCTGGGCATGGCACTCCAATAAACCTACAGACAGCACATCCAAGACCCTGCAAACAGCACATGCACCTCAGTAGCATGTATGAATTTCAGCTGCCAGCTTGACTCTTCTGGATTGGGAGTAAACTATATAAAGTTAAATATTTCAAGAAACTTCCTTAGAAAAAATAAACTTGAGGTCCTCAGCATCCAGCCTAGTTATGCAGTATGAAGAGGAGGCACATAAGACTTTTCCCTTAAAAGTGAACAAAATGAATGGAGTAGGTATATCCAGTGAAAGGATCTGAGATACCTCTAAAATCTCTAGTTAGGCTGATTGGTTAAGGTCAATTAGTACAAGCTAGAGGAGTTGACTGCTTTTTCAAATACAAAGACAAAAATGCAAGTCATCAAGAAACACAAAGAATCAAGAAAATGTGATACCACCAAACAAAAAGTTTTGATGGCTGCTCTAAAGAAATAGAGATCTATGAATTGCCTGACAAAGAAGGCACAAGAATAATCTCCGAGATTAGTAAGCTACAGGAGAGTCCACCTAAACAAAATCAGGAAAGAAAAATACACAAACAAAATAAGGAATTTAACAAAGGCATGGACACCATAACAAAGAACCAAAGAGGAATTCTGAAACTGAAGAATGCAATGACAGAATTTAAAAATTCAATACAGTTTTAATGGCAGACTTGTCTAAGCAAAAGAATCAGTGATCTCAAAGACATATAAATTGAAATCATTCAGTCAGATAAATAGAAAAAGAGTGAAGAAGAAGGAACACTACAAGATTCGTGAGACACAGTTAAGTGAACCAATATATGAATTTGGGGTGTCTATGCAGGATGCAAAAAAGAGAAAGGGGTAAAAGGCTTATTTTAAAAAATAATAACAGAAAATTTCCCAATTTTAGGAAGAAAAATGAACTTCCAGGACATGAAGCCCAAAGAACTGCAAATAGGTTAAACATACAGATGTCTTCACCAAGACACGTTATAAACAAATTGTCAACAATCAAAGACAAAAAAAGAATTTTGAAAACATCAATAGAAAAGTGATTTGTCAAAAAAAGAGATGACAAAGGTTTCAGCAGAAACCTTAAAGGGCTAACAAGAGTGGGATGATAACTTTAAATTACAAAAACAAACAAACATTCATTGTCAATGAATAATACTATATTCAGCAATGCTGTCCATCACAAATGAAGGACAGATAAAGACTTTCCCAGACAAACAAAATCCTGAGGGAGATCATCAGCAATAGACCTATCTTAGAAGAGATGCAAAAGAATTCCTTAAGTTGAAACAAAAGAATGCTAATTGACAAAATGAAAACACATGAAAGTATAAAACTTGCTGATAAATGTAAGTATTTAGTCCAATTCAGATTACACTAATGCTATAGTGGTGTAAAGCTTTTAAAGCTATTATAACATTTCAAAGACAAACATTTTATAAGTAAATTATAGCTACAATATTTGTTAATGAGTATATAATGTACAAACATGTAAATTATGGCATCAATAACAAAAAAATGTGAGGGAAAGGAGAAGTGTGAATTTCTATATGGGGCTGAAGTTAAGTAGTTATTAGCTTAAAATTGATTTTTATAGCTACAAGAAAATTTATCTAAACACATGGTAATCACAAAGGAAAATAAACTCTAGTGGACATAAAGGATAATTTTAAAGGAATCAAAGCATACTATTGCAAAAATGAGAAAATCTTCAAATCACAAAGGAATACAGCTAAGAAGAAGGGAACTACAAGTCAAACAATTAACAAAATGTCAATAGTAAGTCCTCATCTATGTATCAATACTTTACATGTAAATGTCTTAAACTGCCCACTCAAAAGACATAGTGTGACAAAAAGGATTAAAAAAAAAATAACAAGATTCAGCTATATGCTTCAAGAGACTGACTTCATCTTTAAGGACACACATAGGCTGAAAATGAAGGATGAAATAACATTAAATGCAAATGTCAACCAAAAAAGAGCAAGAGTGGATATACATATATCAGACAAAGTACACTCGAAGTCAACAACTGTCACAAGAGATGAATAAGTTCACTATATAAAGGGGTCAATTCATCTAGAGGATATAATGATAATAAATAAGTCTGCATCCAGCATTGGATTACCTAAATATATAAAGCAAATATACAAAACTAAAGGTAGAAAGAGCAGCAATACAGTAAGAGTAGAGGGACTCAAAAACCCATTTTTAACAATGAGTAAGTAATCCAATCCAAAATCCAAAGAAAATCAGTAAACAAACAGCAAATTGGAGCAACACTATAGACCAAAGGGACCTAATAGACATATGTAGGACATTCCATTCAACAGCAAGAGAATAAATATTCTTCTCAACTACAGATGGAACATTCTCCAAGATAGATCATATGTTTGACCACTACAGGACTGTTGATAAATTTAATAACATTAAAATCACATTTAGTATCTTTTCCAACCACAATAATATGAAACTAGAAATCAATAACAGAAGGAAAATTGGAAAATTCAAAAATGTTTGGAAAATAAACAACAAATTCCTGAAGTACCAATTGGTTAATGAAGAAATAAAAAGGAAAATCAAAAAGTATGGAACTACACTATACCTAAATGTATGGAATACAGCAAAACTAGTTCTATGAGGAAAGGTTATAGTGATGAGTGTGAACATTAAGATAAAAAAGTAAGATCTCAAGTAAACATCCTAACTTTACACCTCAAGGAATTAGAAATCAACAAACAAAGCCCACAATCAGCAGAAAAAAATGGAAAAACAAAGATTAGAACACAGCTAAATGAAATGGAGACAAAAAATTATAATAATTAAGAAGATCAACAAATGTAACAGTTGGTTCTTTGAAAAGATAAACAAAATTGTTCTTGATAAAAAAAAAGCTAGACAAATGTAAAAGAAAGATGACTGAGATAAATAAGCTTCTAAATGAAATAGGAGACATTACAACTGATATAACTTTAATAAATAGAATAAATTACAACTGATATACAAAGGTTCATAAGCTAATACTAAAAACAACTACAGTCCAACAAATTTCCCTACAAGAAAGGTGCAGGAACAGATTACTTTACTGGATAATTCTGCCTAATATTTAAGAATGAATTAATATCAATCCTCCTCCAACTCCTCCAAGAAATTGAAGAGGAGAGAACACATCAAAACTCATTTTACATGAGACAAAAGCTATACAAGAACACTAAAAGAAAAGAAAATTCGGCCGATATCCCTGATGACCGTAGATGCAGAAATCCTGTAAACCAAATTCAATAACACAGCAAAAAGATTATTCCCCAACATAAAGTAGGATTTATCCCTCGGACACAAGAATAGTTTAACATATGCAAGTAAATAAATGGGATACACTGAGTTAGGAGAATGAGGGATTAAAAACTATACAGTCATCTGAATAGTTGCGAAAACCCACATTTGACAAAACTCAATATCTTTTCATGACAAAATTTCTCAATAAATTAGGTATAGAATAAATACATATCAACATAATAAAGGCCATATATGACAAGTGCATATCAAGCTGACATGATGGTAAAAAACTGAAACCATATCCTCTAAGATCAGGAATAAGACAAGAATGCCCACTCTCACCACTTCTGTTCAACATAATACTAAATGATCTAGTCAGAGTAATCAGGCAAGAAAAAGAAATAAAAGCATCCAAAACAGAAAGGAAGAAGTTAAATTGTTTCTGTTTGTAGATGACATGATCTTATATATAGATAATTGTCCCGTCCTGCAGGACAGTCGAACGGACCCTGGAAGGGGGAGTGGGAATGGAGGAGACAAGAAAACACGAGAAATGGAGACAAGACAAATAGCCTGATCAAGTCTCGTTTAATGGTGGCAGTGCAATGACTTATATAGGCTGGCAGGGGAAGAGGTTGGGCCAGGGCGGTGACGGGGGGCTGTGTTTTCTCAAATTACAATTGCGCATGTGACATTAATTGGTATTTTTCCCAGGCACGGAATTGCGCCTGCGCTGTAGGCTGCATTATCTTCCTGGGCATGAAAAAGGTTGGCGCGCGGGAAAAGTTGTTAATGAAGAACCTGGAAATACGCCACCTTGTCTCTGATGATATGGAGCTTAAGCAACAGAAGCCGCGGCAATTTCCGGGCCTCACGGCTCCAGACAGGTCCCCCTTTTAATTTATATATTATTGGTGGCTAGAAGATTGTCCCTCGGGAACTGCGCCTGTCTTAGGTTGGA
>NW_012112919.1:2324281-2329771 GCF_000951035.1 Colobus angolensis palliatus | reverse complement strand
GGCCTCACGGCTCTGGACAGATAATTTTAAAGTCTCCATCAAAATATTGTTAGAACTAGTGAACGAAATCAGTAAAGCGGCAGGATACAAAATTAACATTAAAAAACGGTTGCATTTTTATGCACTGAACAAACTATCTGGAAATAAAATTTTTAAAAATCGCATGCACAATAGCATCAAAAAGAATAAAATGTTTAGGAATAAATATAATGAAGTAGAGAATATACTGCTACACTGAAAAATACACATTTTTGATAAAAGAAATTAAAAACATAAATTAATGTAAAAATTTCTATGATCATGTGTTGAAAGACTTAATATTGATCAAATGTTCATACTACCAAAAGCAATCTACAGATTCAATACAAGCCCTATCTAAATTTCAATGGCATTTTATTTACAGAAAAATAAACACAATTCCTAAAACTTATATGAAACAACAAAAGACCCCAAAGAGCCAAAGTAATCTTGAGAAAGAAGAACGAAGATGAAAGCACCACACTTCATTATTTCATACTACATTACAAAGCCACAGTAATCAAAACAGCAGATACTGGAATAAAAATAGACACATAGGCCAACAATATAATAGAGAGTCCATATATAACATCACACACACATGGTCATCTAATTTTCAACATAGATTCCAAGAATATGTGATTGGGAGAAGATAGTCTCTTCAACAAATGGTGTTGGAAAAACTGGATATCGACATGCAAAACAGTGAAACTCTACTGTTATCTTACACCATGCATGAAAATAAGCTCAAAATTAATTAAAGATTTAAATGTAAGACCTGTTGTTCAATGGATATTAAGTGTTAGTTATACAAGATGAATAAGGTCTAGAGATCACTGTACAACATTATTCTTAGAGTTAACTGTACATACTTAATACGGTGTATACTTACTTAAAACTTTGTTAAAGTGATAGATCTCACATTATCTGCCTTACCACAATACAAATTTATTTATTTATTTATTTATTTATTTATTTATTTTTGAGACAGGGTCTTGCTCTGTCACCCAGGCTGGAGTGCAATGGTGCGATCTTGGCTCACTGCAACCTCTGCCCCCCTGGGCTCAAGCAATCCTCTTACCTCAAACTCGCAAGTAGCTGGGTGTGCACCGCCATGCCCACCTACTTTTTTGTGTGTATTTTTAGTAGATTTGGGGTCTTTCCCTGTTGGCCAGGTTGGTCTTAAACTCCTGAGCTCAAGCCATCCACCCACCTCAGCCTCCCAAAGTGCTGAGATTACAGGAGTGAGTCACCACGCCCAGCCAAAACTTTATTTGATTTTAAGAGAAAAAAACTATTAAATAACACCATAGAAACAAGAAGAGACTTTTCACAGAAGAGGAAAAATGAAGTTATTAAACATGAAAAGTGTCTCAGCTTCCATGGAAATCAGGAAAATACAATTAAAATAAAAATCACTTTCCTTTCGGGTTGCAAAAATTTAAAAAGGCTTACAGTAGAAAATGTTGACCAAGGACTTCAAGGAACAGAAAAGAATGTACCATTCTCATAAGAATCTAAATAAATATGACCACTTTGGAGAGACATTCAGAATTGCCTGTTAAAGTTAAAGATACACAAACTCTGATGGATAGGTACCTAAGAATACTATCACATATATAAACAAGAAAGCAAACTCAAAAATGGACATAGCAGGACTGTTTATAAGAGTAAAAAATCTAAACATTCACCAATACAAATTTGATTAATATTTTGTGGTATATAAGTACAATAGAATACACTGTGAAAAATAAACAAATGATAGTAACATGTATTAGAATGAATAAACATGACATAAAATGTTGAGCAAAAACAGTTAATTCCATCGGGATACTATGCTATATGATGTCTATAAATATTAAATTATTAATTAAAACCTCATATTTTTAACTTATACATTTGTGAAGAAGTCTAAAAAGATGCATGGCCCTGAAAAGAGTCAAGTCTAGGTTGGTGGATGTCTTTGGTGTTAAAAGGATGGAATTAGAATAGGATACTGGGGAGCTGAAATTCTATTGGTAGTTTTAGTTGCATAAATGTTGTTATACTATCCTTTAAAATTTTTGCATAAATTTGTAAAGTAACTTAAAAACTAAGATAAAATGTGGGGAAAGTAGAGCATTTCCAGAGATACTTAATATCTGGAATGTGTCTATGTTTGTGCATAGATCTTTTACTGCTATATTAAATATCATTAGAATTTCAATAACTTTGATAATTGAGAGAAAACTTACGTTTTTTTCCCAATTTTTTTCCTTCACCCCAAATAAATTATCTTTTAAAATGAGTCTTTTAAAAAGATTCCTTCTCTAAAAAAATGATACCTGTATGGATTTGCACACATATAAACACACAGACAGAAATATACATGTATATCACCGGAGAGCAATGAAAAGCAGAAACAGAAGCTAGGAGAGGACTCATTCTATAAACAAACAAAACTCTCCAACAGGTTTGAATTGCAAGCATCTTACTGCTGCTGCTTATCTGTTCTTACTACAAAAGGTAAGAATTGCAACTTTGAGACTTTTCACAAGTAATGGAGACAGAAACCTACAGCTTTTCTGGCTTTTGGTCCTGGACCTTAATTCCTCTCAGAGGAATTAAGAAGTGAAAATGAAAAATGAAAGATCTCTCAGTGAGAGACTTTCAGAAGAAAGACCCAAATCAGAGTTTAAACTCAGTATAAGTAATATTACAATAATTTATATCTATTAAAGCAGGCACAGCCATCTTGTTTTTAACCAAGAGTGTTTTGGCTTTTCTGTCCCTGTGCCCTTATATATTAATTTTCCAATTAACTTGTCAAGATCCATAAAACTTTGCATTCAATATATAGATTTGAAAATATTAAGTCTTTACAATGTTGGACCTTATGTCTATGAAATGTTTATATCTCTTCAGGTACTTAAATTTTCTTAAATGTTTTTTGGTAAAACCTTATGAAAAAAGGACATAAATCAATGCTTTTTAAAAGATTTATTCTGAGATAATTATAATATTCTTGAAATTGCAACTGATGTCTGCTTTTCAAACACATGCAAATATTAGGTTGGTGCAAAAGTAACTGCAATGTTTGCAATTACTTATAATGACAATACTTTTAATATATACACATATATTTATAAACACATATATGCATATACCTATATATTCATAGACAACAAATACATATTTGTATATTTATGAGTAATGTCAACTTTTCTATTTTTGTATATAGTAATATACTATACACAGGGTTATTATAATATACATAATTTATTTTCTATTATTTAGTATAGAAAAATAGATGCCTTAATAAAAGAAAAAATACCCATTTAACCAGAATCAGTATTAGGAAGACTAAAATATTAATAGTGAAGTTGAACACATATATTAACCTCTTATAAATGACATACTTTTCTTTGTGCCTTACCAGAGGTAACACAAATTCTGAATTTTGTGAATAAATTTGCCTGTTTATTTCTTTATGCTTGCACTCTCTCTGATTTTCCAAATAATAGAATAGAATTTTTTTGGTATTTGGTTAACCTACCTATAAAAGTAATATTAAAATGTATTATGCTTCTGCAATTTTTTCTTTTTTTTTCTTTATTAGGTCTTGTGTGTGTGTATGTGTGTGTGTGTGTGTATGTATGTGTGTATTTAAATAATTTCATTTTTTAATTATACTTTAAGTTCTAGAGTACATGTGCACAACATGCAGGTTTGTTACATATTTATACATGTGCTATGTTTGTGTGCTGCACCCATTAACTCTTCATGTATATTAGGTATATCTCCTAATGCTATCCCCTCACCCTCCTCTACCCGACAGGCCCCAGTGTGTGATCTTCCCCTTTCTATGTCCAAGTGTTCTCATTGTTCAATTCCCACCTATGAGTGAGAACATGTGGTGTTTGATTTTTTGTTCTTGCGATTGTTTGCTCAGAATGATGGTTTCAAGCTGCATCCATGTTCCTACAAAGGACATAAACTCATCCTTTTTTATGGCTGCATAGTATTCCATGGTGTATATGTGCTACATTTTCTTAACCCAGTCTATCATTGATGGACATTTGGGCTGGTTCCAAGTCTTTGCTATTGTGAATAGTGCCACAATAAACATACATGTGCAAGTGTCTTTATAGCAGCATGATTCATAATCATTTGGGTATATACCCAGTAATGGGATGGCTGGGTCAAATGGTACTTCTAGTTCTAGATCCTTGAGGAATCACCACACTGTCTTCCACAATGGTTGAACTAGTTTACAGTCCCATCAACAGTGTAAAAGTGTTCCTATTTCTCCATATCCCCTTCAGTACCTGTTGTTTCCTGACTTTTTAATGATCGTCATTCTAACTGGTGTGAGATGGTATCTCATTGTGGTTTTGATTTGCATTTCTCTGATGGCCAGTGATGGTGAGCATTTAGTAAAGATCTAAAATTGACACCCCAACATCACAATTAAAAGAACTAGAGAAGCAAGAGCAAACACATTCAAAAGCTAGCAGAAGGCAAGAAATAACTAAGATAAGAGCAAAACTGAAGGAGATAGAGACAAAAAAAACCCTTCAAAAAGTCAGTGAATCCAGGAGCTGTTTTTCTGAAAAGATCAACAAAATTGATAGATAGCTAGCAAGTCTAATAAAGAAGAAAAGAGAGAAGAATCAAATAGATGCAATAAAAAATGATAAAGGGGATATCACCAATGATCCCACAGAAATACAAACTACCATCAGAGAATACTATAAACACCTTTATGTAAATATACTAGAAAATCTAGAAGAAATGGATAAATTCCTGTACACACCCTCCCAAGACTAAACCAGCAAGAAGGGGAATCACTGAATAGACCAATAACAGGCTCCAAAATTGAGACAATAATTAATAACTAACCAACCAAAAAGTCCAGGTCCAGATGGATTCATAGCTGAATTCTACCAGAGGTACAAAGAGGAGCTGATAGCATTTCTTCTGAAACTATTCCAATCAATAAAAAAAGAGGGAATCCTCCCTAACTCATTTTATGGGGCCAGCATCATCCTGATACCAAAGCCTGACAGAGACACAACAAAAAAAGAGAATTTTAGACCAATATCCCTGATGAACATCGGTGCAAAAATCCTCAATAAAATCCTGGGAAACTGAATCCAGGAGCACAACAAAAAGCTTATCCACCATGATCAAGTGGGCTTCATCCCTGGGATGCAAGCCTGGTTCAACATACACAAGTCAATAAACGTAATCCAGCATATAAACAGAACCAAAGACAAAAACCACATGATTATAGAAAAGGCCTTTGACAAAATTCAACAGCCTTCATGCCAAAAACTCTCAATAAACTAGGTATTGATGGGACATATCTCAAAATAATAAGAGCTATTTATGATAAACCCACAGCCAATATCATACTGAATGGGCAAAAACTGGAAGCATTCCCTTTGAAAACTGGCACAAGACAGGGATGCCCTCCCTCACCACTCCTAT
>NW_012112919.1:2323682-2324031 GCF_000951035.1 Colobus angolensis palliatus | reverse complement strand
AATGTGCAAAAATCACAAACATTCTTATACACCAATAGCAGACAGAGAGCCAAATTCTGAGTGAACTCCCATTCACAATTGCTCCAAAGAGAATAAAATACCTAAGAATTCAACTTACAAGGGATGTAAAGGACCTCTTCAAGGAGAACCACAAACCACTGCTCAACGACATAAAAGAGGACACAAACAAATGGAAGAACATTCCATATTCATGGAGAGGAAGAATGAATATCGTGAAAATGGCCATACTGCCCAAGGTAATTTATAGATTCAATGCCATCCCCATCAAGCTACCAATGGCTTTCTTCACATAATTAGAAATGGCGGGGTGCGGTGGCTCAAGCCTGTA
>NW_012112919.1:2304622-2322956 GCF_000951035.1 Colobus angolensis palliatus | reverse complement strand
ACCCCAACAAAAAGTGGGCGAAGGATACGAACAGACCCTTCTCAAAAGAAGACATTTATGCAGCCAACAGATACATGAAAAAATACTAGGTCTTTTTGATGTCTTCTGAAATACATGTATTTCCTTTTGTGACTGTAGCATATTACTCAGTATCCTCTGAATGAACTTTTATGTACTTTCCAGTTATAGACTACTACAAAAAATGCTGTTATGTACATTCTTATTAATAAATATACTTCCTTCTGGGTATGAACAAGAGCCTCTCAAAGAAATACTTAGGACAAATTTACTGAAATAAGACATGTCTCTCAAAGGACTTATGAATCTTAAACATGATCAGATTGTGCTGGAATTTTCCCCATAGTAATTACAGCTTCTTTACATCCTTATCAGCACAGTGAGGCATTCCTATCAGGGAGTGGTGTGAACTCTTTTGAAATCAGTGTCCAGCCAGCAAAGGATCCACCTTGCAAATATGCGTTTCTAAAGATGGGATTCTCAAGCATGCTATGTTAACTCTTTTCTTCACAATCTCCTATTGGGTAATTTTAATGTGCAACATTTTAAGGGTTCTCTTATTTTACTCCTTATTTTTGATGGCACCTTTTCTTGTTTCTTTTTTTTTTTTTTTTTTTTTTTTTTTTTTTTTTTTTTTTTGAGACAGAGTCTCTCGCTCAGCCACCCAGGCTGGAGTGCAGTGGCGTAATCTCGGCTCACTGCAAGCTCTGCCTCCCAGGTTCCCGCCATTCTCCTGCCTCAGCCTCCCGAGTAACTGGGACCACAGGCGCCCGCCACCTCGCCCGGCTAATTTTTTGTATTTTTAGTAGAGACGGGGTTTCACTGTGGTCTCGATCTCCTGAACTTGTGATCCGCCCGCCTCGGTCTCCCAAAGTGCTGGGATTACAGGCGTGAGCCACCGCGCCCGGCCTTCTTGTTTCTTTATATGCTTTATGATTCTTGATTTGTCTAATCTTAATCACAGAAATCCTGGGGCTAATGGGTTGTATTTTCCTCTGAAACATGTCTGGATTTATTCTTCTAGGAATTTGAAGGTGTTACTAAATCTAGTAGTGCTCAATTATGCAGTTGGCGTAACGAACTAAACCACAAACTCAAATAAGAGTCAAAATATAGTTACAATTTCTGAAGACATTTATGTGTTTTCTTTCAAACAGAGTTATCATGGAGACAGGCATTCTCTCTGTTTACATGATTTATTAGCATGTGTATGTTTTTGGCTCATCACTTACTTAACACGTCTTCAAAGTCCCAGCTTTATGAAGTGGAGACCAAGTCCACCTCCCCCACCGTGCAGGACTTGAGGGCTTTCAGTGTGCTTTCCCTGTAGGATCTATAAGACTTAGTGCTCGAGGTTCCTGCTAACCGAAGATGCTCCAGAGTAGTCTAGTTTTATGATTTCAGTTGCCACTCTTACTTCAGCTCATTTGTAGATTTTTGGAGCCTCAGAAATTACCCATACATTCTTGTGATTTTCAAAAGTAGATGTTTTTTGATAATAGGATTTTAGAAAACTCTGGTCTCCTTCACTTTGTTGAAGGTAGAAATGTTGGATTCATTTCTCAATTTCATTGCTTTCTTTTTTTAATTCTCATGATTCTGTCTTGGTTTTCATACTACTCTGCTTCAAATTCTCTTGGACTTGAATTTTTAAAATATTTTTCCTGATATTAGTGCATTTGTTTCATTTGTTTCTTGTTTAATAATAAATGTATGTATCCATATAAATTTTACTTTTGAGTGTTGGTTTTGAAACATAACAAATATTGATATAAAGTGTGCTAGATATGGCTTTTCCTGCGATAAACAAAAGAGAAAGGAGGGAGGGAGGGAAGGAAGGGAAGGAACGAAGGAAGGAAAGAAGGAAGGAAGGGAGGAAGGAAGGAAGGAAGGAAGGAAGGAAGGAAGGAAGGAAGGAAGGGGAAAGTAAGTTAGTTTTAAATCTCTTTTCAAAGAATCTGCTCACACATCTCCTACTCTGTGAATAGAGAAAACTGGAGAAGAATTCTGGACTATTTAAAATTCTCTGTTATATGTTCTGTTTCACTCTGTACTATGCCTGCAGAATACTTGCTCCTGTGGAACACTGCAATTTTCATTTTTATGTGCTTATTTAAGTAACATCTGTTTCATGCAATGTGGAAATTCAGGGATTCTCAAACTGAAATTATATATTAAGTCTTAATAAACATTTTTGAATGGCTTACTAAATAAGGGAATACATGATAAATGGTTGCTTTACTTTTCCAAAATGTCATTCCATTTGAAAAAGGTAGAAGGAATATTGTTTTCCAGAAATATCAATGAAGTATTATTTTTCCTATTTGTAGAACTTTTGAAATGATGTCCTATAGATGCTTTCATAAAACGTGTCTCTTCAGACCCAAACCCACGACACCAGCTACAAATAATTGTGGAAGAGATATTTTTAAATTTAGAGCTTAAATTATGTGCTGATATAGACTTTGTTTAGTCCTGAAAAAGAAAGTTAATGTAAACTTAAACAAAAAAAATTCAGAAATTGGCCAGGTGCAGTGGCTCATGCCTGTAATCCCAGCACTTTGGGAGGCCAAGGCGGGCAGATCACCTGAGATGGGGAGTTTGAGACCAGCCTGACTAACATAGAGAAACCCCGTCTCTACTAAAAATACAAAATTAGCCAGGAATGATGGCACATGCCTGTAATCCCAGCTACTAGGGAGGCTGAGGCAGGAGAATCACTTGAACCTGGGAGGCTGAGGTTGTGGTGAGCTGAGATCGCGCCGTTGCATGCCAGTCTATGCAACGAGAGCGAAACTCTGTCTCAAAAAAAAAAAAAAAAAAAAAAAATTTCAGAAATCGAAAGAGCCAGAAATGTATGTCTATCTATTAACCATACACCTCATAGTGAAGAGAGAAAGATCCTGAAAGCTCATATAATACAGTGTGATCATTAGTTAACAGGACACAGTGGTATTGTATGCAGGTAACATTCGTAATGTCTTAGGAAATCAATGCTAGCTGAAAGAAGGACCCAATGACAGGGAAAGGAAGGAAAGGGATTTTGATAGGCATGATCTCATATAGAATATAAAGATTATAAATAATGCTACCTATTAGAGGCTAATGTATAATGAAGACAATTTATTTAGGGGAAATAAATAAAAATATTCTTAAAGAAAACTATGATCAATTGTCAGTTTTAAAAAACTTGCAAACTTATACCCAGAATGTAGTTTCAGTCACTATTGTCACATCAAACAATATAAAACCGAGATACTGAACATGAAAATACAAACGGACATACATTTTTCTTTTCCAGTGTCTGATGTTTGTGTGGACAGAAAGTTGGTACTTTAGTGAGGTAAATGTATGATGTGAAGACTCTTGAGTGGTTTTTAGGCTTGTAACATTCTGTTATTTGATACACTATAGTGTAACTATAGTGTATGCAAATTATATCAAGTTGCAGGAAAATTCTATTTCTTTTATACTTTTGGAAACCTTACAAAATTATGAAGTACAACAGGTTAAAAGCCTGAACTTGAAAACAACAGAGACCTAGGCTCAAATTCTAACTCTACTATTTATTAGTTTTTTGACTGGACAACTCTAAGATTCACTTTCCCATATGGGAAACTCACTGTATAACAATGAAAATCAAATTGGATTAAATGTAGTGTTGCTTAACCTAAGTATATTATTTCAATCTGTTTTGTAAATTATTTAAAAATATCCACTGCCTGTTTAACATTTTACAAATTACTTTCTCATGGGTCTATTTTTGTTCCCATCTTAGAGCTAAAACTCAGATGGCTAATTATTTGTCTATTTGTTTAGTTATAAATAAGTAAGTATTTATACTTATAACATAAATAGTGTAGTCAACATTTTTCTCTGTATATTCTGGCACCAAATCTCATAATTTATAAAAATGATCATTGGAGGCCTGTAGGTTTCACCACACTAAGCCATGGTAACATCTGAGCTTACAAAATGGGAAGGTGTGTTCTGATTTTTCTGTACATTTCATATTCTCCTTTCCTTTCTTTTTCTGCCAACAAATATTCAATTTTTAAAAATCTACCCAGTTGCTTTTAAGACTTTCTCAAAAAGTTTCTGTTCTTCAAAACTGTCTTCTGAAGAGTCAAGCAGATAGTCATTTATACTTTCATATATTTTAGTACTGACAAGGGGGGAAGTTTTTTTCCACACTTATTTATTTATTTATTCATTTATTTATTTACTTATTGTCCCTACATCTTGCTTGTTTTTACACTCCTTAGTATATTTTTAAACATTCACGTTCTGGTTCCTCAAACTATGTGGACTGAATCACAACCTCTCCAGGGTGTTATGTAATATCTTTATTTAAAAACTTCCAATGAATATGATGATCACTTAGGTCAAAAGCTATTGCCAATCCCAATCTTTCTATTTAAAATACATGTCTTAAAGTGGGTTTGGATGGCTTCTAAGATTCTTTTCAAATAAAAAATTCTGAAATCATCAAATGCTAGAACTAAAGAGAATCTGAGACTCTTTGCTCTAGCCTAGTGGCTTGTGACACTGTGTTCTGTGCTAGTGCCTTAGGACTCACTACTATGTGTGGTCTTAAGGCTAAGTGGCTAAGACTCCAACTTCACTTTTGTCTGTGTGCAAAGATCCTTCAAAATATATTGGTCCAGTTGTAGCAGAATAAAAGTGTTTTGTGTCTTTCCTTCCCTAGACCCAGCCTTTCTTTTTTTCTAAAATACAATGTCAGGGATAATTGAGAAGACGGTGATCTACTTAAAATCATATAGAGGTTTATCTGGTTATTTATATATAAAGTTCATTTCACGTCTTTGAGAATCTGATTCTTTCTTTTCTTTTATTCACTTATTTTTTGAAGACATTTTATGATTCTGGGAAGTGAAAATCTAAAGGTAGATTTCTTTTCCCTAGGGAACTGAACAAAACATCTTTGAAATAGTTGCCAGAGGTCAAAACCAATTATCTTCTATGAATTGGTCTTGGGTCCGAATTAAATGACTCTGAGGTCCCCCATGGCAAAGAGTAACTGTAAGTCAGTCTCAAAGACTAAGAGGTGCAAGTACAATACTCAAGCAAATGTCCCTCCTGAACTTTCCATTAAAATGGAATATTTCATACAAATGTCTCTATCATTCTATGCTCCTTATCCATTGCAACCCAATTTTTAGTTATCAATGCTGAGAAATAAATGGAATGGTCTCCTGTTATGCTACCACAAATCCTTTCACTTTCTGTATGTATAAAACTTGCAAGATGTTTATAGACTTATTTTCAAGTATCTGCATCTCCTAAGTTTTCCAGTGACTAGTACTGTGAGCTGCTAGCGTGTTTCATTCTATGGGCCAATAATCATTAATGTAGGCTGCAACAATAAGTGTTTTGTTCATTTATTAATACTTGCCATGAGCTAGTGGAGGGGTTAAGTGTATTCTGTTCCTTTTATTACTATGATAAGCAGCTTAGAAGTATAATTTCATAACTTCATAACAAACGCATTAACATAGCTATTATGATTGTTAGCATCATAATTATCACCATCATCCCCATTTTCAGGGGAGAACAGTGAAGCATGGGGGAGTTGACTAGTTAAGAATCATATAATTACTAATTTGGAAAGACAGGACTCAAACACAAAGCTCATACCCATAGCCATTACAAAATTCTAAGCCATAATGGCCATCCATCTAAACTTTCACTACTGCATTTTTTCTTTTAATTAATGAAGAAATAATGACCAAAGACATATAGTTAAACTCATAATTTTATTAGCTATAAAAGCTATTTACAAGTGCAGTTAGAAATGGACACAGAGAAAAATGATTACTACTATAGAAATAAATATTTAAAGCATGTCCTTATCCATGGAGGATGAGAGAATGTACCTGGAAGATAATTAGTTTCTGTGACTTCAAACGTTCCTAAGTCTGATATTCCTTGAATGCCAGTTTTGAAATTTAGAAATTTTAACCTCTAATTTAAAAAAAAATCTCAAATTGAGCTATTCACCTGTTTTTCTTTTAATTTAAGTAACTGCTTTTACTGATATCAGGTTAAATGCAGTTGGGTCCTGCTAGCCTGAACAGTGAATAAGAGCCAAGTCTATGGGAACGGCAATGGGCTATCTGGCCTTCTGCAATTGTTTCCAGATTGAAATAGATTAGCTACATATTTGTTTTGTCCTGCGACATGATTTACATTTATATAATTTGAGTAGTCATTGATATAGAGATATTTTTCTTTATGGGCCTATAATAATTGGCTGGGAAGATCCCACAATTAAGAGTACCATATTCTAGTAATTCGTCAGTAATTAACTCTTGAAATTTATAGGAGTTATACTTGAAAAATCTTGTCCTGATACCTTAATGGTTTATTGGCCTGTTCCAAGAGAACACTTTCATTTTAAAAGAGCAATATTGATTTTACTATATACCCTTTTAGGACTTCATTTTTTGTTGTTTTATGCTGGATTTAAATTTTTACCTGGTTTATACAATGTAATCTATTTTAATGGTTTAAAGGCATTACAATAAGATAATTTGCTTCCTCTGAACTGAATATTTTTAGCTCATTTTAAATTGCTGAATTACTTAATTGAATATATTACTTAATGGACTACAGCTTCCAATAAAATTTCTATACATTGCAGAAGTATATTTTCTGCATTATTACAAAATGATTTTCTTATTTTATATACTCACAAACATATAGAAATACACTGTATTATAGTATCACTATAGATGAATCCCTCAGTATGCATTCAAGTTTTAAGGACGTATTATCAAAATATTGCTGATTATTATTATTAATTTTGTAAGAGATGGACAAAAAAGTAATAAAAAATACATAGATAAAGAATGAAAAGTGATTTGCATAATTCATCACTATGAAAACTTATATTAGGCTCTATGCATACCATTCAAAGTTGTAAAGTAGATAAATTCTAGTCTTTGCAATTCTATACCTTGGCCAAATCCAGCACAATGTTAAATTACTATCAGCTCCCTTTTTTATGTTGATTGACACAAAATCGATCAGACTCCTATTTTTATTACAACTATTTTATTTGACACACTAAGAAAATTAATTAATAATATAAAATAAACATATTCTTTTTTTTTAATTCTTAAGGTGAAATCAGAAGAGATTTGGAGCAGATCACACATATACATGCAGCATAGGTACTCAGAGGAGGCAATCTAGCAAATAACAACCCTTTAGTACCTTGAAGTGCTGCTATCAGATTTGCATTATAGACTCTCTTTATTACATAGTACTCCTTTTAAAGAGAATGTCAGTTTAGTTAGGCAAACATACAGTCTATGTAATGTACTTTTAAAAATTGTGATAAGAACACTGAATATGAGATATATACTCTTAACAACTTTTTAAGTACAAAATAAGTATTTTTTGTACTTAAATTGTAATAAGTATTTTGTACTTAAAATACAAGTACAAAATACTTGGGGGTGTTGGGGGTGGGGAGTCAGTGCCTTTAAGCACTTTGTTGCTCAAGGGTCAACTGCATTTGTGTTTTGGTAACTGGCTTATTTCATTTAACATAATGTTCAAGGTGCATCCATGTTTTAGCATATATCAGAATTTCCCTCTTTTTTAAGGCTGAATAATATTCCATTGTATAGACAGACTACATGCTGCTTATCCATTCATCCACTGATGGACGCTTGTGTTGCTTCTACATTTTAGCTATTGTGAATGATACTGCTATGAACATATATATGAAAATATCTCTTCTAGATGCTGCTTTCAATACTTTTGGGGATATACTCAGAAGTTAAATTGCTGGATGATACGGTAATTCTATTTTTTATTTTTTTAAGGAATCACCATACTATTTTCCACAGCAATTGTACCATTTTACTTTCCCACAAACAGCGTTTAAGGGTTCCAATTTCTTCACATTCTTGTCAACACTTATTATTTTGTTTTTTTTTTTTTTAATAATGGTCATCTATTGGTGTGAGGTGGTATTTCATTGTAGTTTTGATTTGCATTTCCCTAATAATTAGTGATATTGAGAATCTTTTTTTGTGCTTTTTGGCCATTTGTCTATCTTCTTTGAAGAAATGTTTATGGAAGTCTTTTGTCCATTTTTGAATCAAGTATTTTTTTAATTGTTAACTTTTGGAAGTTCTCAGCATGAATATTAATTCCTTATCAGATAAAATCTATAAATATTTTCTTTCATTCTGTGGGTTGTCTCTTACCCTGTTAATATTCTCTTTTGCAGTACATATTTTTAAAATTTTCATGAGTCCTATTTTTCTATTTTTGTTTGTTTGTTTGTTTTTGTTGCTGTTGCCTATGCCTTTGGTGTTTTATTCAAGAAATCATCACAAATTCAATGTCATGAAGCTTTTACTCCACATTTTCTCCAATCACTTCTATAGCTTTAGGTCATACACTTAGTCTTTGATCCATTAATTTTTTGTGTATTGTGTTATGTAAGGGTCCAACTTCATTTTTCATGCAGAGATTTCAGTATCATTTGTTGAGAAGATTGTACTTCCCCCTTTGAGTGATTTTGACACTCTTCTAAAAAAATTATTTGACCATATATGTGAGGGTTTATTTCAAGGCTCTCGTTTGTCTAAATGGCTATCTTTATTCCAGTACCACAACATTTTGATCCTCCAGTTTTGTTCTCTGTTGTTAAGATTGCTTCGGTTATTTGGGGTCCCTTGAATTTCCATAAGACTTGTAGGAAAAGGTTCTCTATTTCTGGAAAAAAAAAAAAACTGAGTAGAATTTTGAGAGAAATTGCACTACATTTGTAGATCATTTTGGGTGGCACTGACATCTTAACAACATTAATTCTAATTCACTATCATAGGATTTGTTCTCATTTGTTTATTCAAATTTTTTTTTCGGCCGGGCATGGTAGCTCATGCTCATAATCCCAGCATTTTGGGAGGGTGAGGCGGGTGAATCATGATGTCAAGAGATCGAGACCATCCTGGCCAACATGGTGAAACCCCATCTCTACAAAAAATACAAAAATTAGCTGGCCATGGTGGCGCATGCCTGTAGTCCTAGCTACTCAGGAGGCTGAGGCAGAAGAATCACTTGAATCCAGGAGGCGGCGGTTGCAGTGACCCGAGATCACGCCACTGCACTCCAGCCTGGCGACAGAGCGAGACTCTCTCAAAAAAAAAAAAAATTCATTTAATTCCGGAGTCTTTCATTCATTTTCATGCAATTGTAAATGACATTGTCTTTATAATCGCTATTCAGATTGTTCATTGTTAATATATAGAAATGCAACTGATTTTTGCATGTTGATTTTGCATCCAACTACTTTGCTGAATCCATTAATTACTTATAATTTTTTGTGTGAAATAATTTAAAGTTTTCTACATATAAAATCATTTCATCTGTGAGCAGGTATCATTTCGCTTCTTCCTCCCCATTTTGGATGCCTTCTATTTTTATTCTTTCCTAAGTTCTCTGAGTAGAATTTTTGATACAATGTTAAACAGAAATGGTAAGTATAGGTATCATTGTCTTATTCCTCATATTAGAGGAAAAACTTTCTGATTTTCATCATTGAGGGTGATGTTTGCTGTAATAGTTCATTCCATGCTTATTTTGTTGAGATTTTTTATCATGATAGGCTATTACATTTTGTTAAAAGATTTTTTTCTGGATCAATTGAGATGATCATTTTCTCCTTCATTCTGTTAATGTGGTGTATTAGATTGATTAATTTTTGTATTTTCATATATTATAACATCCCGGTATTCTTGAAATAAATCTCACTTTCTCATGACTTATAGTCTTTTTAAAACACTGCTGAATTTGGTATGCTATTATTTTTTGAGTATTGGCTTCAATGTTCATAAGGAATTAGTCTGCAGTTTTATTTTCCTGTGGTTTCTTTGGCTTTGGTACCATAATACTGGCCTAATAGGATCAGTTAGAAATTATTAAATTCTCTTCAAGTTTTTGGGCAAAGTTTGGGAAGAATGGATATAAGTTATTTAAATGTTCAATGAAATTTACCAGTGAAGCCGTCAGGTTCAGGCTTCTACGTTATTGGGAGATTTTTAAACTAGCTCAGTCCCCTTTCTACTTATAAACCTATTCAAATTTTCTGTTTCTTCATAATTTATTCTTGGTAGGTTTTGTGTATCTACAAATTTGTTCATTTCATCTAGGTTATCTAATTTGTTGACATATAATTGTTCATATTATTGTCATAATAATTGCTCTGTAGAATCAATAACAATGCCACAACTTTTATTTCTGATCTTGCACAAATGTGAGTCTCTTTTTGTAGTCAATCTAACTAAATGTTCACCAGTTCTACTCATTTTTTCATGAAACCAACTTTTGCTTTCTCTTGCTTTTTTCTGTATTTTTTCTATCCTCTATTTCGTTAAGTTCTGCTCTAATTTTTATTTTTTCATTGTTTCTGCTAAGCTTTGGGTTTAGATTGTTTTTACTCTCTAGTTCCTTAAATCGCAAAGTTGAAGCTGTTGATTTAAAATCTTTCTATTTTTTAATGTAAGCATTTATAGCTGTAAATTTCTCCCTTAGCAGTCTTTATTGCATATATTTTTAATATATTGGGTTTCTGTTTTCATTCTTAAGTATTTTTTTATGTCCCTTTGTTCTCTGCTTTGATTCTTTGTTTAGTTAAGAGTGTATTGTTACATTTTCAAAGATTTGTGAATTTTCCAGTTTCACTTCTATTAGTGATTTTAAACTCAATTCTGTTGTGATAAGGGAAGATACTTTGAATGATATTTAGTTTTTAAAATATATTGAGACTTAATTTGTGGCCTAACATATGGTTTACCTGGAAAATGTTCCATGTATACTTGAAATGAATATGTATATGGTTGCTGTTGTGTAGATTGGTCTGAGAATGTCTGTTTGATCTAATTAGTTTATTGCATTGTTTAAATCCTTTACTTTCTTACCTATTTTCTGTCTTGGTTATTCTAATCCATTATTGAGAGCATTGAAACATTCAATGATTATTGTACTATTGTATATTGGTAGTATGTTATATTTGTAGTACTATATAGTTGTCCTTTTAAGTCTGTTAGTTTTGCCTCATATATTTTTGTGGTCTATCAATAAGTGTGTAAATGTTTATGATTGTTATACTTCCTTGCTTTATTGAAACTTTTAATATATACTGCTCTTCTTTGTCCCTTGTCAACTTTTGTATTTTGATTTTATTTTTTATGATATTAGTATAAGCATCCCTGCTCTCTTTAAGTAATTATTTGCATGAAATATCTTTTTTCATTTGCAACTTAAAATAAAGGCATGTTTTTGTGTCCTTGGACCTAAAGTGAAGTTTTTCTGAATAGCATATATGAGGATCATGTGTTCCTATCCATCGACTCAATCTCCATCTTTTGTTTGGAGATTTTAATCTATTACATTTAAAGTTATTGCTGATAAGGAGGGACTTCTGTCATTTTGATATTTGTTTTTTATATGTCTTACAGTTTTTGGTTTTTGTTCATTTCCTGTATTACTGTCACCATTTTGTATTTAATTTTGATTTGTAGTGAAATGATTAAATTCCTTTCTCATCCTTTTTGTATGCATTCTTATGGATTTGTGGTTACCATGGGGATTAAATTTAACATTCTAAAGTTATAATAATCTAATTGGAATTGATACCAGTTAAACTTCAATAGCATTCAAAAATTCTGCTCCTTTATACCTCCATTTCACCCATTTCAGTTGGTGTCACAAAATTATAGTCCTTATAGATTATGTCCCCAAACATAATCATTCTTTTAATTGCATTAGTCTCTTAAATTTTATAGGAAACAAAATTTAGAGTTATAAATCCAAATTATAATAACACTGGTTTTCAGAATGTATCATTCTCTTAAATCATGTAGAAGAAAAAATGTAAAGTTATGAACTGTTACAACAATACTAGCTATTATAATTACCCATGTATTATTTACCTTTACTGAGATGTTAGTTTCTTTTTTTTTTCTAATTTTACTTTAAGTTCTGGGATACATGTGCAGAGGGTGCAGGTTATATAGGTATACATGTGCCAGGGTGGTTTGCTGCACCTATCAATCCATCGTCTAGGTTTTAAGCCCTGTATGCATTAGGTATTTGTCCTAATGCTCTCCCTCCCCTTGGCTCCCACACCTGACAGGACCCTGTGTGTGATGTTCCCCTCCCTGTGTCCATGTGTTCTCATTGTTCAGTGAGCAACTGTGAATGGGACAATTCCCACCTATGAGTGAGTACATGCGGTGTTTGGTTTTCTGTTTGTCTATTAGTGTGCTGAGAATGATGGCTTCTAGCTTCACCCATGTCCCTGCGAAGTACATGATCTCATTCTTTTTGATGGCTGCATGGTATTCTGTGGTGTATATGTGCCACATTTTCTTTATCCAGTCTATCATTGATGGACATCGGGGTTGGTTCCAAGTCTTTGCTATTGTAAAGAGTGCTGCAATAAACATATGTGTGCATGTGTCTTTATAGAATGATTTATAATCCTTTGGGTATATACTCAGTAATGGGATTTCTGCATCAAATGGTATTTCTGGTTCTAGATCCTACAGGAATCACCACACTGTCCCCCACAATGGTTGAAGTAATTTGCAGTCCCATTGAACAGTGTAAAGCATTCCTATTTCTCCACAGCCTCGCCAGCATCTGTTGTTTCTTGACTTTTTAATAACGGTCATTCTAACTGGCATGAGATTTATCTCACTGTGGTTTTGATTTGCATTTGTCTAATGACCAGTGATAACGAACTTTTCTTCATATGTTTATTGGCCGCATAAATGTCTTCTTTTGTGAAGTGTCTCTTCATATCCTTCACCCACTTTTTGACTTTTTTTTTCTTGTAAATTTGTTTAAGTTCCTTGTACACACTGGATATTAGTCCTCTGTCAGCTGAGTAGACTGCAAAAATTTTCTCCCATTTTGTAGGTTGCCTGTTCACTCTGATAATGGTTTCTTTTGCTGTACTGAAGCTCTTTAGTTTAATTAGATCCATTTGTCAATTTTGGCTTTGTTGCAATTGCTTTTGGTGTTTGAGTCATGAAATCTTTGTCCATGCCTATGTCCTGAATAGTACTGTATCAGTGTTCTTCTAGGGTTTTTATGGTTTTGGGTTTTATATTTAAGTCTTTAATTGATCTTGAATTAATGCTTGTTAAGATATAAGGAAGAGGCCCAGTTTCTGTTTTCTGCATATGGCTAGTCAGATTTCCCTACACTTATTAAATAGGAAATCCTTTCCCCATTGCTTGTTTTTGTCAGGTTTGTTGAAGATCAGATCGTTGTAGATGTGTGGTGTTATTTCTGAGTCTCTATTCTGTTCCATTGGTCTAAATATTTGTTTTGGTATCAGTACCATGCTGTTTTGGTTATTGTAGCCTTGTAGTATAGTTTGAAGTCAGGCAGCATGATGCCTCCAGCTTTGTTCTTTTTGCTTAGGATTGTCTTGGCTATAGGGTCTCTTTTTTAGTTCCATATGAAATGTAAAGTAGTTTTTTCTAATTCTGCAAAGGAAGTCAATGGTAGCTTGATGGGAATAGCATGAATCTATAAATCACTTTGGGCAGTATGGTCATTTTCACAATATTGATTCTTCCTATCCATGAGCATGGAATTTCTTCTTCCATTTGTTTGTGTCTTTTCTTATTTCCTTGAACGTTGATTTGTAGGTCTTATTGAAGAGGTCCTTCAGATCCCTTGTAAGTTGGATTCCTAGGTATTTTATTCTCTTTGTAGCAATTGTAAATGGGAGTTCACTCATGATTTGGCTCTCTGCTTGTCTCTTGCTGTTGTATAGGAATGCTTGTGATTTTTGCACATTGATTTTGTATCTGAGACTTTGCTGATGTTCCTTATCAGATTTAGGAGATTGAGAGCTGAGATGATGGCGTTTTCTAAATATACAATCATGTCATTTACAAACAGAGACAAAAAAAGGCTAAAACAGAAGTTTAAAAACTATCAACCAAGAATCCTCTATCTGACAAAATTGTCCTTCAAACGTGAAGGGGAAATTAAGATGTTCCCAGATAAACAGGGGCTAAGGAATTTCTTTCCTACTAGACCCCTGTAAGAAATGTTTAAGGAAGTTCTGAAGGGTGAAATGAAGGAACAGTAGATGGTAACTGAAAGCTACGTTAAGAAATTCCCTTTGAAAACTGGTGCAAGACGAGGATGCCCTCTCTCACCACTCCCATTCAACATAGTATTGGAAGTTCTGGCCAGAGCAATCAGGCAAGAGAAAGAAATAATGAGTACTCAAATAGGAAGGGAGGAAGTCAAATTGTTGCTTGTTTTAAACTAGACATTTGAATTTAATAATGTGATTAGTCTGGAAATCAGAGTTGCCACCCTTTCCTGGAGTTTTTTGTTCTTTACTTTTGTATTTTTTTAAAAAGATTTTATTGTTGTAGACTGTGTTAGTATCAGGAATCATCCTAAAATGTAAAGTCAAATTGTTTTCAGATCTTTTCTGATCCTACACCTTGACCTTGGGATGGATGGTTAACCTTTAATTTTTCTCACATATCCTGTGTTTTTTGAGTCTTTAAGGTTTGAGTTCCAAAAGGAGAAAAAGAGAAAAATGAAGAAAGTGGAAAAAACTGAGGAGGATGAAGGAAAGGGCAGTGGCTCTTTAAATCCATTGGAAGTCATTTCAGCTGGAGCGGGAAGGGCTTGCAGCAATAAAGGAGGTGCAACAATGACCATTGCCTCTTTTCACCTCTGAGTTTAGAAGTATTAGTGATTACAGCACAGATATTCAATATTTGGAGGACAGGGTCGTTTCTGCTGCTCTGGCTCCTGCTAGCTAAGTGCAAGCTGCACCACATACATTCGCATAGCTGTTTACCACGGCAGTAGGGGATGATAGTTACTGCTGTGCTACGAGCTGAAATTGACCAAAATTATCTGTAATTTCCCTTCTAAACCTCCCCTGGAAGTTATAGTCCTTCAATAGACTCTGTAATTCTAAAATAGTTAAATCAGACAGATTCTGCCAGTGCAATTTTTATCTAGGTGGGGAGACAGATTCCTGGTGCTTCCTACTCCACCATCTTCCCAGAATTTTCCTCGTCTCAGTAATTTTTACAGACTAATCCCTGCCCCATATTAAGGTATCTTCTCTTATATCTCAATTTCATGCCTTTATGTAATCATGGCAATGTACATTCTATAATAAATATTTGATAACTAAGAAAAATATGATTTGCTCACCAGTATCATTGATCCAAAACTTTGTAGGCCATGATAGGCTTGCATTTAAACTTTTCATATTAAAATAAAGATATATCAACCACCTATCATTCGCACTCTAGCAGAATGTAGAAAATAGTTCAGCCTTAATAGTACTTAGATTTGCATTGCATTTCTATTACTTTCTAATTTTGAAGTCTTACGCAAATCATGTAATTTTTTCAGTCTAATTTTTCTTAAATCTAAAATTAGGAAAATAAGATTTACATCAGCAGATTTAATCAGATGGAGAACTTAAAAATTCTGGGACACTATCCTTTTTATTAATTAGTCTTTTTTTCTATACCCAATCTCTCTCTCTCTCTCTCTTTTTCCTTGATTCCCTCCCTTCCTTCCCTTTCTATCTTCCTTTATCTATCTCTCTCTTTACTTTCCTGATATGTGTGTTTGAGGGTATGGGTGTGTGTGTTTGTGAGGGTATGTGGGTTTGTACCAGGATTTGAACCATTTTAACAGATTCATTATATGCATTCTCTTGAGTATCTGTTACGTACCCAAGCAGAGGGTCAAGACTTATTTTAGCTTAAGTACTACTCTTACTATTCAATCTATTTTCTGTATCTTTTCTTGCATTATATAAAAACTATAGTAGGTAAACTCAATATTCTTTCTTAAAATTGTATTGATTTTCATTGATGTTCCATGGGCATATTTAAAAAATAAAAAACATACTTGTTCTCTATTTCAAGCATTAAAATTTCTACATATTTCTATTGATTTGATTTTGAAAATTAATTATATTATTTAAATTCTGAAAGCACAGTTTTTTTTCCTGGAGCTGATTTTAAAGGCAAAATTCCTCTTTTAATCATCAATACTATATTCTAAAAGTTGTTGCTTTATATGTGAATTTTTTTTTCCGTTTTTCTTTCTCTTTGATTAGAGCCAGTACAGAGTAGTCCTTAGTTTTTCAAATTGATTTTGTACACGTAATTCCACTGAAATTTTATAATTTATCTGTAGATTCAATTCAATTTTTAAAAGATTGAATATATCATCTGTAATGACAGCATTTTTGCTCTTTTAACCCTCCAATGTTATGTTTCCTCTTTAAATTTATTTGACAGGTCCTCTATGTTCTCATTACTACCTATTTCCCTTACTTAAAAAGAATATATCAACAGGTTTTTAAAAATTACTTGTGAGTTTGCCTGAGGCTTTGTGTTAGCATCCCTCAGTGCCTACTCTGTAGGCAACTCCATTTAATTTATAATTCAGGACAGTTTATTCTTTTATTTATATTTGCATTTTTTCAAATTATTTAAGTGAATTTTCAAAAATGATATTTGGTTACCTGCTAACAGTTTAAGCTTGGCTTATATCTCCATGCACATTTGTAGTAAACATAGTTTGTTTTTGAAAGACATGACTAACAATATGCATATCTCTTGCATCTGGGTGCCTGTCCCTACTTACTTATTTCTGCTGGTACTCACTCATGTTTTCTTTCTATCTTCAAATATCTGATTATCATTTATTGCGTTAGCTTTGAGGTATGAAAAATAATTTGGGCAAATACATTGAGTCTTAGATGACTTTACCTTCCCTTGCTTTTTCCATGTGCCAGAGGACATACATAATGAAAAATCATTTCAGTTATATTTCAGGACATGAGGTTTTTGCTATGCAGATTACACAAAACTAGTCAGAAAGTCATGTTGTGGTTGATTTATTTCCAGTTCCTTTAAATTTCTGAGTAGCATTTTGGGGACTGAACCTAAAGGATGATGTATACAAATACCCATGTAAGTACATGTGCTCTGACTTTTGTCCCTTAAGTCCTAGTCAGCTATCAAAACCACAAACTAGCTTCTCAGTTTTATTTCCTAGATTCTCAAATACCCTCAAGGAAAGGTAGCCCCATATGTTGGCATATTTCTGGGATCCAAGTCTCTCCTGAACATGGGCTCAGTAATTCATCACAATTCTGTTAAATATATCAGAAAAAAATAAATAATATTTTATTGAGCTTTTAAAAAATTATCATCTGGAAAGATGGCATCTTATTATTATTATTATCACAGCATCACTACCATTACCATTATCATCATCATTTTATTCAGATTATTATCTCTCTCCTACAGAAATTTTACTTTTCTGGGAGCCACATAATCTGAGTATACATTTTTTTCTTTATAGCTGGCTTTAAGTCTCTTTGGGTACATTGCTATTGTCTTACATGCATTTATAGGTGGCACAGGTCCAGTGGCTGAAGTTCCTGTACCAGAGGCAATACTGACAATGGTATAAGTGTCTTGGTCTCTGCCACTGTTACCAGCTCTATTATTACGTGGCAAGTGGTCAGTGCATTGTCAAACCAGAAGAAAGAACTCTCTCAAGAGACTAAATAACAAAGAACATGAGTGGTTTTGATATTTTACCCATCACCCTGAAAGCTAAACTGACATATTCTTGAATGACTGTAGAACCTGTAAAAATACTTTGATCAATAGCTAGGGAGAAACTAATTTAAAAATAATTTTATATTTTATGTACATATATAATTTTTCTATTTGTAAGATTTCAATATGAGACATAATTTTCTTTCAGTTTTATCTTTGTTATTGAATAGCTGCTCTTACCTATAATGTCAGGACATCATGTTTCATTTTTGAAGACAAGTTTTATATGCTTCTCACTTTCCCACCAGCATTAGTGCCAGAATATTTTTTCTCAGTAATATTTTCTTGAGTACTTCTTTTGATTAATCATTACTATTCCAAACATATGTGCATAGGACCTGCCCTAGAATGCTTGCAGAATTAGTTACCACAAGAAATGGATGCAACTTTTACTCATGAACACACTGAGTTCCACACAGGAAGTAGCAACCTAGAAGGGTATATAGCTTACTAATGGGGAACAATCAATGTATTATTATTATTATCAAGGCAATTTTACATAGCAGATACATTGAGATGTATTCCCTAGTGACAAAGATTCCTGACACTCTGCAAGTTAGGCAACCTACTTAATCATTTTGTGCTTCAGTTTCCTGATCTACAAACTAGAGATAATAATTATT
>NW_012112919.1:2281517-2303962 GCF_000951035.1 Colobus angolensis palliatus | reverse complement strand
CCACCTCTTTGGCAGCATGACATAACAAACATGAGTCACATCTATAGTAAATGGTCAATTTATGACACTAGAAGATTGTAACTGATCAGCAAAACCAGGTCCTCTTTATCTTAGTACTTGCTGTCACCCATTAGTAGGTTACAAAACAACTTAGTGTATCACAATTATTATTTAAATGATAAAATCAATTTATAAATTAATAAAATAGACATGATGACATATTATAAAATTAAATATAATTTTATTACATTCTTATTTGTATGTGTATGGGGGAGTTTTTTTTACATTATAGAGTAAAAAACTGATTATGGCTTATGATCAAGAAATTGAAAAGCATTACTTTTATTTCTAGCATACCATAAGGAATAAATAATAAATTTGTTTTCTATTAATAAAGAAAAGAAATGAGAAAAAGTAATTACCTAAGTCTTAATTCTGGCCTTAAGAAAACTGTTTTTCAGTGCCTTAAAAGGTGAAAAGCAGAGAAGATATTCATGATTATGACTTCACTGACACTGCTCAAAGAACCAGAGGATCTTTACACTTATAAACATGTCCTCAGATTGAAGATTTAAAAACATCCATTTTATAAACTCTTCATAAATAGTGACAATACTCAAGACTTGCTGCATAGCAGCAATTTAGTATTTCAAGTCTACCAAAATCTTCTAATCTCCCCTGATACCACCCTTCAGTTCGAAACAGCTTGAGCTAAGGAAGTTACACTGCAATGAATTGCGCATCCCACTCCTCTATATTATTTATATTAACATATTAGTATAACATACACTATGTAATATTATTTATATTAACATATAAGTATAACATACACTAATTTTGGTAAAATACCATGGAAATCCAACACAATTATATAATACATATGTGGATAGAGGAGGACACTTCCAACAAATCATAGCCCACCTGAAAACTGCTAATTAAATGGAAAAAAAATGTCCCATGAAAAGTAATGATGATAATTTAAGATGAAAATTATCATGTCAAGTTAGTGTTCATAAAAGAAGAAATGAGATGATCTGATGTATGCATATGAGAAAATGAAAGAATCTGATGATCTGATATAGGCATCTCATAAAAATATAAGAATCACTACACAGTTATAATAAATGTAATCTTCAATATGTAAATGGAGAGGAAGGATCTATACCAAGTGCTTATGCATGCCAGTTGATTTGTTAGAATAGTTTTAGTTGGAAATTATAAAATGGATATAAAAATGCTAACAAACCCAAGTCTCAATAAACTACAAATTGCAGATGTTATACTCAATTTTAGGTTTGACAATTCCAACTTCATTTTTCACATTCTTCCACTCCACAATTGAAAAAATAAAAATAAAAAAAGTTATAGACCAGGAAATAGAAATTGAAAACAACCCACCATTTAGAATGAATCTGTAAATGTGTAAAAGAGGCAAATAACAATAACAGACAAAAACCTCATTTATCCTACAGAGGTATTACAAGTAGAAGGATGTAGCATTAAATAGTGGCTTTGAATGGCCTCTGGTCTCTAGGCCAAACAATTGTGAAAACCAAATTTAGAACTTTTGTTTTTCTTTTGAGACAGGGTCCCACTCTGGTTGCCCAGGCTGGAGTGCAGTGGTGTTATCTTGACTCAGTGAAGCCTCAACCTTCCCAGGCTCAGGTGATTCTCCTATCTCTGCCTTCTGAGTATCTGGGACAACAGACTCATGCCCTCATGCCCAGCTAATTTTTTTTTTTGTATTTTTATTAGAGATGGGGTTTCGGCATGTTGCCCAGGCTGGTCTCAAACTCCTGGACTCAAGTAATCTGGCTGCCTTGGTTTCCCAGAGTGCTCTGATTATAGGTATGAGCCACTGTGCCCGGCCCCAACTTTAGAATTTTGTTTTCTGATTTATTATTAAACACTGATGGGAAAAGATGAAAAATTTAATGGGTGGCTACAAAAATCAGAGATGTGCCAATGATGGTCAGATTTGGAAAAGGAAAACAGAAATCTTTAAGCCTGACAATGGTTTCTGTGGCTAAAAATAAATGGTAGGTTTATTATATGAAACATTCAAATATTATAGTAAAGACTGTCAGCTGATCCTATGTGCATTGGGAAGAACGTAGATAATATTTGGCCAAGATAATTAATCGATTAAAAATGCATTTTAGAACAAACATTTCAGTGTTAGTAAAGAAGGTAAAATATATGTCAAAGAGGACATTTGAAGGCTTAGTTTGCTGCCAAAAGGTAGGTGAATTTGGACATAGCAGGAAAATAATATTTATTCAGTACAGTTTCCCCTTAGTATGCATGGGTTCCAGAATCCCTTCTGGATACTGGAATCCATAGGTGCACAAGTGTCTTATATAAAATGGTGTATTAATCGCATTTAAAAATAACCTATGCATATCATTGTGTATACTTTAAATCATCTCTAGATTATTTTTAATGCTTAACATAATGTAAATATTATGTAAATAGTTGTTATACTCTATTGTTTGGGGGATAATTGCAAGAAAAAAAGTCTGCATATGTTCAGTATAAACACAACCCTCCATTTTTTTCCTGAATATTTTTTGATCTGCAGTTGGTTGAATCCACAAATGTAGAACCAACAGATTCAAAAAAACATGTACAGCTATTATGTATCAGGCCATTACATGCATTATCTTGCATTTAACTACAACAGGTTTTGCTAGAAGTATTTATTACATATTGTATATGAGAAAACTAAGTCTCCAAGAGGCTAGATAAATTAGATAAGTTTGTAAAGCTACTAGGTGGTAGAATCAGGATTTGAAGCTGGTTTTCCCTTTTCCTATACTATTTGCTTCTCATTTCCACCAACAAATTACTTGACTTTTCCAATAACAAGAATAATTAACTAGTAGCATAGCTTTTATACTAGGTAACAGACGTTATTTTTATGTTGAGAAAATGTATTTTGCCCAGTGTCATCAGTTACATGCCTATGAGTTGATCCATAAAGTCAACTATTTATTGTAAATGAGGGTCTCCCCTATTCATTTGAATTACAATAAAGGTAATAAGATTTCTGCACCCTGCAACTCATCCATTTCTGGTTATTTATAAACATTGTGAAGGAATTATCATCAAATTGCTTTTCTTTTCCAACTCGATCCATTTGACTTGTTCCATTTGCTTGAATTGTAGGAAAAATAATTTTGTAAATGCTAATGAATTATAAATTTGCATAAATCATCTCCCTATGTGATTTATAATCCTGAATTAAGTATATCTCAAAATACCAATGTGCAAAGAAAGTCTATTATATGGATAGGCATAATTCTAATAATCATGCAATTTATAAGCTAAAAAAATAGATTACCTCAAACCACTCAGAAATGAGCCTCTTCATTCACTTTTTACCTTTTATCAGTCTGCCAATTAGAGAAGTATATTTCCATCTTGTATTATTTTAGCATTACATTAATGTTGGTTGAGTAATCAGGTTCCTTTACAAAATTTACTTAATTTTTACACTAATAAAAACATAAGTAAATATGAATTCACTAATTTATTTACGTATACAGTTAATAGTATATTTTTATGATGGCTTAATAAATGCCAAGCACTATTTTAAAATCTAAAAATAAAACATTTAATAAGAAAGTATATGTGTGTGTCTGTATGTATGCTCTCAAAGAACTTGCAACCTCTGAAGAGATCAGATAAATAAGCAAATAACTCAACAAACATAAGAGATCAGATAAATAAGGAAATATCTCAACAACATGTTTTGCTATATTAAGAAAAGAAATCATAGTGGAAAAAATTACAGGTGGGTACTATATTGTTTGTTTCTTTCTAATGGTGTGATTAGAATAGTTTTCTTTGACATTTAAACTGAAATCTATAAAAGAAGAACCAGACCTTCATTTTGCAAGAAAAACTTGTCAATGAAGAATGCTGTATCCAGCACAGCTATCTCTCAGAAATGAAGAACTAAAGTATTTTCTAGACAAGCAAATGCTGAGGAAATTTATTGCTACTATCCCTGTTCTACAAGAAATTCTAAAGGGAGTTCTGAAAACTGAAAGAAAAAGATGCTAATTGGATGGCTATACTAATATTGTGATCATAGTGTGTAAACCACTTATATATTTAGTAAGAAAACTTAAATAAACATATATTAAAATAATAATTATTACAACAGTTTGTTATGAAATAGGCAATATAAAATGTAAATTGTGAAAAAAATTCAAAATATTTGCAGAGAATAAAGTTAGTATATACAGGGCTTTTTTGTTTCCTTTTTTTCTTCTTTTTATTTTATTTTATTTTTTGAGACGGAGTCTTGCTGTGTCACCAGGCTAGAGTGCAGTGGTGCAATCTCAGCTCACTGCAACCTCTGCCTCCCGAGTTCAAGTGATTCTCCTGCCTCAGCCTCCTGAGTAGCTGGGACTGCATGTAGGCAAGCGCCACCATGCCTGGCTAATTTTTACATTTTTAGTAGAGAGAGGGTTTCACTGTGTTAGCCAGGATGGTCTCGATCTCCTGACCTTGTGATCCACCCACCTCAGCCTCTCAAAGTGCTGGGATTACAGGTGTGAGCTACTGCACCTGATCTTTTCTTCTTTTTTTTGTAATCGAAGTTAAGTTGGTATCAGTTTTAAACAAATTGTTATAACAATAGAATATTTTTTGTAAGCCTCCTGAAAACCACAAAGTAAAAACCTATTAATAGATACGCTAAAAATAAATAGCAACACAGTAGCAGAGGAAATAACTTAATCACAAAGGAAGACAGTAAGAAATGAAAAAACTAAGAGAAGAGCTACAACACAACCAGAAAACAAGAAACAAAATAGCAGTAGTAAGTCCTTACCTATCAATAGTATCAATTGTAAATTGACTAGATTATCCAATTAAAAGACATAAAATGGTTGACATGATAAAATCAGACCCAATGTAATGCTGTCTACAAGAAATTTGCTTCAGCTATGAAGAAATATATAGATTGAATGTGAGGGATGGAAAAAGATATTCTATGCAAATGGAACCAAGAAATACAGAAGTAGATATAATTATATCAGATAAAAAAGATTTTCAGTAAAAAACTAAAAAGAGATGAAGAAGGTTTTTATGTAACGATAAATGTGGCAATTCAGCAAGAGGATATAACAACAGTCAATATATATTGACCGAACACTTGATATATAAAGCAGTATCAGTAGATCTAAAGGAAGAAAAAGACTACAACACAATAGTAGAGGACTTCAACATGCCACTTTTAGCAATGGAAAGATCATGCAAGCAGAAAATCAGAAAATCAACAATAAAACATGAGAGGTAATTAAATAACACTATTGACCAAATGGACCTTAACAGATATTTATAAAACATTACATCTTATTGCAGTGGAATATACATTCTTTTCATCAACACATGAAATATTATCCAGGACAGATAATATTTTAAGTCAAAAAACTAGTCTCAACAAATTAAAAAAGGCAATAACATGTCAAGTATCTTTTCTGATCACAGTAGAATAAAACTAGAAATCAATAACAAGAGAACCTTTGGACACTGTACAAATACATATAAATTAAGTAACATGCATCAGAATGACCAATGAATCAATGAAGAATTTAAGAAAATAATTTTAAAAATTTGTGAAATAAAAATGGAATTATAATATATCACTAAGGGATACAGAAAAAGTAGTACTATATAGTAATAAATGTTTACATCAATAAAAAAAGAAAGACTTTGGGCAAACAATCTAGAAGTATATGTTAAGGAAATACAAAAGCAAAACAATGAACCAAACCCAAAATTAATAGAAGGGAAAGAAGTCTAAAGATCAGAACAGAAATAAGCTAAATTAAGAATAAAGAACAATACAAAAAAAATCAATAAAACAAAAAATTTGTTGAAAAGATAAAACCAACACACATTTAGCTAGAATAAAAAAAGAAAAAGATGCAAATAAATAAATTCAGATATGTATAAAAACACTACAACTGATAACACAGAAATACAAAGAATCACTAGAGACTATTATGAACAACTATATGCTAACAAACTGGAAAACCTAGAAGAAATTGATAAATTCCTGGACACACAACCTATTAAGATTGAATCATGAAAAAATGGAAAACCCAAACAGATTAATAATGAGATCAAAGCAGTAATAAAAGGCCCCCAATCGAAGAAAAGCCCAGGACCTGATGGGTTCACTGCTAAATTCTACCAAAAAAAAAAAAGCTGGATACAGCACACTGACTTCAAACTATACCACAAGGATGCAGAAACAAAAAAGAGCATAGTACTGGTACAAAAGCAGACAAATAGACCAATGCAGCAGGTTACAGAACACATAAATAAAGCCATACACCTATCACCATCTGATTGTGGACAAAGTGGACAATAGCAAGCAATGGGGAAAAGAAACTATTCAATAAATGGTGCTAGGATAACTGGCTAGCCACATGCAGAACATTGAACCTGGACCCCTTCCTTTCACCATATACAAAATTCAACTCAAGATGGATAAAAAACTAAATGTAAAACCTAAAACTACAAAAAGCCTTAAAAAACCTAGGAAATATCATTCTGGACATAGGCCTTGGCAAATAGTTCACGATAAAGACTCCAAAAGCAATTGCGAGCAACGTGAAAATTGTCAAGTGGGATCTAATTAAACTAAAGAGCTTTAGTTTGCATAACAAGAGAAACTATTGGTGGAATAAACAGACAACCAACAGAATGGAAAAAATATTCACAAGCAATGCATCCAACAAAGGCCTAATATACAGAATCTATAAGGAACTTAAACATATCAATGGCCAAAAACCAAACAACCCGATTCAAAACTGGCCAAAGGACATGAACAGACACTTCTCAACAGAAGACATACATGCAGCTAAAAAGTATATAAAAAATGCTTGACATTACTAATCATTAGAGAAATGCAAATCAGAACCATCATGAGATGCCATCTCACACTAGTCAGAATGGTTGCTACTAAAAATTCAAAAAATAACATGTTGACAAAGTTGTAGAGAAAGGGGAACACACATACACTGTTGGTGTCAATGTAAATGAATTCAGCCGCTGTGCAAAAGATACTTAGAGAGTTCTCAAAGAACTTAAAACAAAACTCCCATTTCACCTAGCAATCCCATTGTTGGGTATATACCCAAAAGAATATAAATTGTGCTATCATAAACATACATGCATGAATACGCTCATTGCAGCACTTTTCACAATAGTAAAGACATGGAATCAACCTAGATGCCCATAAGTGGTGGACAGAATAAAGAAAATGTTGATACATATACACCACTGAATACTAAGCAGCCATAACAAAGAATGAAATTATGTCCTTTGCAGCAGCATGGGTGCAGCTGGAGGCCATTGCCCTAAATGAATTAATGAAAGAACAGAAAACTATGTTTTCTGCATGTTCTCACACACAAATGGGAGTTAAACTTCGAGTACACATGGACACAAAGAGGGGAACAACAGACACCAGAGTTTACTTGAGGGTGGAGTTTGAGAGGAGGGTGAGAAAAAAAAAACTACCTTACAGGTTCTATGCTCACTATCTGGGTGACAAAATAAATCATACACCAAACCCTAGTAACATGCAATTTACCTAGGTAACAAACTTGTGCATGTATCACCCAGAACCTAAAATAAAAGTTGGAGTAAAAAAGATCATTCACCATTATCAATTAGGATTCATTTGAGGGATGTAAAGATGGTTCAACATATGGAAATCAATAAATGTGATACATCACAGGAACAGAATCAAAGACAAATACCATGTATCATCTCAATAGATGCTGAAAAAGCATTTGATAAAATTCACTATTCCACCATGATAACAACGCTTAATAAAGTATCATATCTCAAGGCCGGTCGTGGTGACTCATGTCTGTAATCCCAACACTTTGAAAGGCTGAGGCAGGCAGATAACTTGAGGTTGGGAGTTCGAGACCAGCCTGACCAACATGGAGAAACCCCATCTCTACTAAAAATACAAAATTAGCCAGGCGTGGTGGCGCATGCCTGTAATCCCAGCTACTTGGGAGGCTGAGGCAGGAGAATTGCTTGAACCCAGGAGGTGGAGGTTGTGGTGAGCCGAGATCACACCATTGCACTCCAGCCTGGGCAACAACAGCGAAAATTCTGTCTCAAAAAAAAAAAAAAGTATCATATCTAAAAATAATAAAAGCCACATATGACAAAACCACAGGCAATGTCATACTGAATGGGGAAAAATTGAAAGTCTTTTTTCATTAATGACATGGCAAGGATGCCTACTTTCACCACTTTTATTCAGTGTAGTTCTGGAAGTCCCAGTCAGAGCACTTAGGCAAAAGAAAAATATAAAAGTCATCCAAATTAGAAAGAAAAGTGTCAAATCATCTTTCGTGGCATATGACACACACAAAAAAAGTAAAGTCAACCTGTTACTGGTAAAAAATAAATGGCAAATTTGAAGAATAAAAAATCAACATACAAAAATCAATCATATTTTTGTAAGTATTATATGTAAGAACATGCAGAAAACATAGTTTTCTGGTTTTATATTTTACAAAAAAAATTAATTTTTCCAATATGCTAATAGTGATCAGCTTGAAAAAGAAATTCAGAAATCAATTACATTTACAATGGCTACAAAAATGAGAATAAAATACCTGTAATAGCTTCAACCAAAGGAGTGAAAGATCTCTATAATAAAACAATCTCAATGAAAGAAACTGAAGAGGACACAAACAAATGGAATGATATCTCATGCTCATGGATTGGAAAAATTAATATTATTAAAATGTCCATATTACTCAAAGCAGTCAACAGATTCATTGCAATTTCCATATAAAAATAACAATGACATTCTGCACAGAAATAGAAAAAAATTCTAAAATTTGTATTTAAGTAAAAAAAAAAAAAAAAAGAACAGATAGAAATCAATCCTGAGTAGAAAGAACAAAGCTTGAGGTGTCTCATTACCTGGCTTCACATTGTACTACAAAGCTGCAAAAACCATGATACTGGCATTAAAACAGATGCAAAAATCAGTAGAACAGAATGGAGAATCCAAAAATAAATCCATTCATTTACAGCCAACTTATTTTTGATAAAGGTGCCAAGAATATACATTGGGGAAAAGATATTCTCTTTAATAAATGTTGCTGGGAAAACTGGATATCCATATGAAGAAGAATGAAACTAGATTTCTATCTTTCACTCTACATGAAAATGAAAATTGGTTACATACTTAAACGTAAGAACTTAAAACATGAAACTACTAAAAGAAAATACAGGAGAAAATCTACAGAACATTGCCAAATATTTTTTGAGTCAGACCTCAAAAGCACAGGGGACAAAAGCAAAAAATACACAAAAGTAAGGCTTAATGTTTGCCGATTGATTAAATAAATACATCATCTGAGTCTTCTTGAGAATACTTCTTTATATTATTAATGGTAGCTCTAATGATCATAAGAATCTTTTAATTTCATTTGTGATTGAAGTCTTATAGATCCTTGCTTTTTTTGTTCTCTCTCAGTAAGATCTGAGTTCCAGAAACATATACCAAAGAAAGCAAACTCTCATGACAGGAACATGCGTATAATTCACTAGATTGCATTTGTATAGATCAAAATAATTAACTTGATTACTGCAGTAAACAGTTGGTCAATTCAGAACAGAAACACATTATGTAATAATCAATTCATTTAAGGATACTACATGGATAAACTACATCAGTGCATACAGTTGAGTAGCCTGAAGTAGGTGCTTCTTTGTGTGAAGGACTGATCATTACGTTGTATGGCACTGGGTCTGCTCAGGTCAACAATGATTTGTCTGTCCCCTGACATGGAAAACAAATAGACTACAGCTGATTCTCTATTTTCACACTTGCTGTTGCAATCTTCTGTTCACATTATCTACTGTGAGGATGGGTGAAATGAGTGAGTATAGTTTCAATGAAGTACATCCAAACAACCACAGACCAGTCATTCATTAACTAGGAACATACTCTTTATTAGTTCCTGTGTTCTATCTAAGTTTTCAGTATTCTGCCTCTTGCTTTGAAATAATGCATTCCTCAAGCAGTCTTTACTGATCATACAAACAAGTGTTTAGCTTATTTAATACTCACTAAAAAGTGAACTCTCAATATCTTCTTTTTTTTGAGACAGAACCTCGCTCTCTTGCCCAGGCTGCAGTGCAGTGGCACGATCTCCGCTCGCTGCAAGCTCCGCCTCCTGGGATCACAGCATTATCCTGCCTCACCGTCCTGAGTAGCTGGGACTACAGGTGCCCACCACCACATCCGGCTAATTGTTTTGTATTTTTACTGGAGACGGGATTTCACCGTGTTAGCCAGGATGGTCTCGATCTCCTGACCTCGTGATCCGCCTGCCTCGGCCCTCAAAGTGCTGGGATTACAGGCATGAGCCACTGCCCCTGGCCTCAATACCTTTATCAATGATAGAATAAGAATGAATTTATAACCTTTTCTCAATTTCTTAAATAATTAAAATGAAGAGACAATATCAGAGAATGGAGATAGAATATTTTGGGAGTTGCTGATCTGAAACCCAGTTATGGCTGAGTCATTCTGTTACTCTAGAAGATTCCTTTGCCCCTGCTTGGGTTAGTTTCTCCATTTGTTTGTTAAGTAAGAAACCTGACCTTATTAATATTAAGTCCTATTACAGTTGGGGTCATTTAGTTTCAATGTTTAGATATCTACTTTAACTAGCAAATGGGGAGTTTGCTTGAAGATTATAGGGTTCTCAAGAGGAACTAAGCGTAAAAAGTAAAAATTTAATTCTGATTTTTCTTGGCTTTATTTTTCCTTACATATACATTTTTTTCTTTATGCATTTCTGTACATTACAGTTGAATTGCTATCAGATATCTTTGTTTTTGGTTTTGTATGATCTTCCAGTTTCAACATCTATAGAAACCAAATAGAACGTCTGTATTCTAAATACAAATGCCCAGAAGAGACAATGCCTTTCACTCAGCTGGAGTCCTTTGTGACATTCCAAATGGCCAGTCATCCTATGTTCAGGAGCCATGTGAATCGATAAAGAATAGAATGGACAAATTGCATAACAGGGTAAAGACATCTCTCATAGCTCTGTGACACCATGTATAGTTTATACCATTTTTCTACATGAATTGTACTTTGTGTCAGGGAAAAATCCTGAAATAACCAAGGTTTCTTAGGCAACAAAGTAGCAGGAATTTGGATTGAAAGTCACATCAAGATAGGCTTATGTGTAGGGATTCTCACCAGAGATTATTTTCCCCTTCTGCTGAGTGCAAGGGTCAAAAGAAGTATGCTTGCTTAGAAAAGTGTTTCTTGGTTATTGCTTTTTGTTTTTTGTTGTTGTTATTGTTGCTGTTTTCTGGAGTGTTCCTTAACATTTTCACTGTAGCAAATTTGGGGATTTATCTCCCAGTTTCCATGCCTCATTCATTTGAAAAAGCATGAATTCAAGGTTTCTAAAGAAACTCATATTCTGAGGGCTGACTTTGTCTTTTACTTACCTCTGAGAGTTATTAAATTCACTAAATTTTGGACTTTCACATTTGTCTAGTTGTTTCAGCTTGGAGATTTGTTCAGAGTCTCCAACAGGACATCCTAGTAGAAAAATAAATTTAAGGCTTTTGATTTAACTCTGAACAGCAAACCCTTCTCTGTGAAATTTTAAGCATCTCATGCTCCCATAGTAGCCTTATAGAAACTAACTAACTAACGTTGTCATTTATTATTGTGCCATGGATCTGGCACTGGTTTGGAAGTGTGAGATAAAAAGATCATGAAGTCTTTTCAAGGCTTTATAAAATTTTATAAAAATAAGGTCTATTTCCTAATACACAGAAAAGCCAACTTTCTTGGTTCTCTCCAGAAAGCAGCATAATGCTACTGCAGTATTGATTGTTTATTTGCTCATTATCAGTCAATAAAGAAGGAAGTATACAGATGAAGTAAACATGCTGTTTCTACATACCTTATGTTGCCTGGTTTGGCACCTCCTTTTGCATGTATGGTTTATTCTGTTTGCCTGTTTTAAGGAGGCTGTTTTAGCTTCTGAAAATATAATTAATGATAGTTGCACATGCAATTTTTAGACTCTAAACTGGTTAATGTTCTAATATTTTGTCAAATCTCTTTGTAATATTTAGATTATAGTCATGAAAATGAAAGAGAAGGCAATGGTGAGAGAAATTTGCAGGCTCTAAAATCAGAAACTAGCAAATGCTAATCATCTGTGTAAGTTAATTGGATTTTGAAAAGAACCAAAAATGAGAATGTCAAAAGTAGATTAAGTTCTGACTTAATCAGACTAATATTAATTCCGATCAATTTATCTAATAATTTAGCCCCTCTCTTCCTTGAGAAATGACATCCCTGCTTATATCTGAAACATATTCTGAATGGTAGCATATGGTACAGGCATCTGTAAGTTGCAGCTGTGAATCAGAGCTGCTGCTTTGTGGCTTAGGCACGACCACAGCTTAAATATTGATTTCTGGAGCTCTGACATAACAGTAAACAAAGTGAGAGGCTGAACTCCAAGGTGCAAGGGCCAAAGCACAGGACCAACCTTCTGGGTAACTGTAAAGAAAGGTTGCATATCTTGCCTTTCTACATCTCTTCTATGAAGAATCCAACCACTTATGCTCACAGCAATCTCCAGAAGCCCTTTGGCTCTGCAGTCTCATCTTTCAAACCCAATCCATGCACATCCAACCTCAGGCAGACAAATTCTTTCCAACTTCTTTTCTCATCATAACATCAAATATTTCTCTTCCACGTTCGTATCTCAGAATTTCACTCCATGAGTTAGGAAACTGGATAACTGAAAAGTTTCAAAGTTGATTTTTAGATAATGAGCCCTTGCCTATTAATACTTGCATTTTTTTTTTTCTATTTTGAACATCAAACCAAAGAGTGCCCTGTTCAAAGAAGCTCCCGGGAATTACTCACCATTAATTTTATGTTTGAGTAATAGTCAAGTCACATTGACCAACTGCAATCTGTACATAAATTGTATCATTTTCCTTGATCTGAAACTTAAAAGGATATATTTAATTATGCTCATTTCATCTTATACACAGATAAATATATGATGCCTTCCATAAAACAATTATTAAAATGTTGAGATTTTTTGATGCCTGAGAAATACTTTGATGAAATAGAAAATTCACTTTTGTGTGAAAATTCAGCCCTTCTCCATATATATACAGAGCTCATCATTTATCCATAGGAGACTATGTAAGTAGAAGATAATGACTAAGAACCTAGAGTATTTTTTAAGTTTTATTTTCCTATTTTTATAGTTAGGTCCAAGTTCTCACACATGAATCTGGCAGTAGAATAATACATTTAGTCTTAATACACAGTTTCGTTCCTAAATAATCATTCCAGATTTTCTTCCTGACAAAGATTACTCATTCTAGCTGCTTAATTTGGAAAGATTAAAATTGCAGTGAGCAATTTCATCTGAAAAACTAAATTCAATAGAACATTAAAATATATTGAGATTTCTGGTATCCTATAATTTTCTTGGTTAGGGATAATTGTAAACTCGCATTTTAAAAAGATTCACAAAGTAATCTCATAGAAGTTGCATGTGATTGCTTCCTATTACGGAATATGAAGCCCAGGTCCTCCATCCTTATATAATTCTTTTTAATTAAAATTATGCTATGACTTACATTTGGATTAAGTGGTAGGCAGAGGTAAACCTTGCATTGAGAAAATTCTGTAGTTATTTGACATTTCAAATAATTATTTTCCTTAATTGTAGCTAACTCTAGAATTAGTCAAAAATAATGATTTAATTAAGCTCCAAGTTAGTGCCAGTGTGTGAAATAAATCATCTAAAATTAGCTGTATGCCTTATAGAACATCCAATAATTTAGAACTAAATGGTTTATTTTTCAAGGTAAGTGTTATAGGGGGCCAGAGAGGAAAATTACTGAAAGTTAGAATAGGAAAGCTTTATTCAGAAAACAGGACTGTAACTGACCATAATTTAAGTGTTCTGAGAGAGACTGGAGATATTTAAGGTAAAGAGAGCTGTTTCTAAACACAAGTAAATGAGCTATGATTATAATTGAACAACTTACCAAAAACTGGAGTTGCAAAGTTTCCATTATGCTTTGGCAGTCTCTAAGCAAGAGTACTATTTCCTTGTGTTCAAGATCTCAGATTCAAATTTATATATAAATTATAGCTTTATCACTTTGTAGTTTTGTGAAATGGATATTGACTTAATTTCTCTGTTTCTCAGTTCCCCAATCAGGAAATAGAAAAAAATAAAATAAAATATGTGCTATATGGGAGTCTGAAATGATAAAGAGATGATCTAAAAACAAATCCGAAGCAAAGTAACAAAAACAAAATAAAAAAAACACCATGTGCCGTGTGCCTGGCAGGTCATAAAGATGCTATTTCACTACTCTTACTTCAGAGGTTTCCTGATTATCATAATTATAGATGAAAGAGTGTACCTGTAGTGTTTCTTTCTGATATCATAAATTCTGTGATTAAAAATATATGCCCATGATTATGCCTGGATTACTCTTTGCAATATTTTTGACATAGACACATAGTAGAACATACTACCTCCTTCCTTAACTGCTTTTTTTTACTTATTGATCAAATATTTTAAGTTTCTGCCATATTTATGGTACCTTTTTACATGATCAGTGAGTATCAAATGGTTGAATCACAAGCTAGCTGTGCTGCTGTTGTTAGAAGATAGGTTTAGTGACATTTCCTGAAAAGCATAATGGCATCTACATTTTAGCCATATACACAATATTTGCATGTTTTTAAAAGATACATTGCTATTTCCCACTGTAGATGCTACTTAACAATATCTTTTACTAGAAACTTCATATGTTACATCCATAATCTTTCCCAATTTTGTTGGTAAAATCTCCATCTAGTTGCTCAAGTTAATAAAATCTGGAGTTGTTCTTAAATATTTACCCTTATTTACATTCTAAATGTGATCTGACAAAAATAAATCTAGCTTTCTGTGCCCTCAATACAGCTACACAATCTCTTCATTTCCATCTCCAATGCAGCCACTGTGGCCATCGTCCTCCTCTTATCTGGATTGCTACAAGAGCCTCGTAACACACCTCTCTCCTCGACTTCCTGCTATCTACTTAATAGTTGCAAAAGAGATTCATTTAAATACAAGTAATATTACACAGCAACTCTTTTTAAACTTCACCAATGTCCCCCTTTCCTCTCAATAAAAAATACTTTGTGATGAAAAAGGAACTTTGTGATGAAATTATAATTGTGATTGTATGATGGTTGTTGCCAAGCAGAAGTACAAAATGCTCTAGGAGTATCTGATAGAGAAACCTTGCTAAGTCTGTCAGGTCAGGAAAGACTTACCAAAGGAGAAATTAAATAGAAATCTGAAGAAGAGGAGGAACTAACTGCACATGGTGGCCAGATATGCAACGAAGATGAAAATAGAAAAGCCTATTTCATAGTACTAAGACAAGAAGAAGTGTGACTTGTTTGAGGAACTTAAGGAAAGTCATACTGGCTGATGCTGATAGAGTGAGAGTGGCTGCTGATGTCACTGAAAATTTAACTGATAACTTCCCTGAGGTTCTCCTCTTCTGAGCCAAGTGCACCTTTTATCTAGCATTCACAATTAATAGAGTCTAGGAATCAGCCACCCATGGTATTGTGGAGACTTCCTACTAGATTTTGTTACTGAACAACTCAGTGTGTATATCAATCTCCAAACTTGGATTGCCTGCAGGTGGATCAGAGCATGAACAAGGCTTCTGTGAGCCTATCTCAGTGATTCATAAGAAATATAAGAATCACCAGAACAAAGCAGCGTTTCTGGAGACAGAGAGACAGGAGTTGATAGGAGTAGTTTGGAAATAGCAACTTCAGGACTTAGATTGATTTGTACCAATTGTTCTCACTTATGAAATGCTGTGTTAGAGGTTCCTCTTCTGTAATGCTTTCCCCACCTTCACTGATGGATTAGTTTTTCATGCTGTTCTCATAGGAAAGGTGTTGCTTAAATGATTTTCAGTTTTCTTTTCATTATGAGAGATTATATAAAATTAAGTTTAAGAGTACAGGCTTTGCTAAAACTGGATCATAATACTGAATTTTTCATTCACAAATGACCTTGGTGAGGTTATTTCTCCTCTATTAGCTTCCACATCATTATCTGTGAAGTGAAAATGATAATTCCCTCATAGAATTGCCATGATTATTTACATGACACATATGAGTTATGTAAATTAATGCCAGTCATATAGTATATACAGAAGACATGCACAGTATTACTCATATTAAGAATTTAGGCCGGGCGCGGTGGCTCAAGCCTGTAATCTCAGCACTTTGGGAGGCCGAGACTGGCGGATCACGAGGTCAGGAGATCGAGACCATCCTGGCTAACACGGTGAAACCCCGTCTCTACTAAAAAATACAAAAAGCTAGCCGGGCGAGGTGGCGGGCGTCTGTAGTCCCAGCTACTCGGGAGGCTGAGGCAGGAGAATGGCGGAAACCCGGGAGGCGGAGCTTGCAGTGAGCTGAGATCCGGCCACTGCACTCCAGCCCGGGCCACAGAGCGAGACTCCGTCTCAAAAAAAAAAAAAAAAAAAAAGAATTTACATTAAGTTGTAAATTTCCAGAACACATGAAGACATCTTATTTATTAAAACCCAGCATGATGTCAAAACATTGCCTTCCCTACAAAGGGGCTTACTTCTGTGTGAAGTTGAACTAAATAAAAATGAATAAAGACTAGTAAATTGGGCAGAATTATGCAGGAAGTCCCAGTTTACTCAATGTACTGCCTCCCATTCTCTTCTCAGTTTACCATTTTCCCTGACCTCAGGGAGCTTTTCATCAATGATAAGTAATTTCCTTTATGGCAATTTCCTATACATGAAGAATATATTTTAAAACACCTCTGCCTTCTGAATGTCCACGCCATTTTATTAAAAGCTAACCAAATTCATTTGTAATTTATTGGAGAGGTAATTTAAATAAACATGTTTTAAGCCAGGTGCCTGCCTTATGTTGGATACTTGGGAAAATAATCTTTTTTCTGATTTGTCTCAGATATAACATGGAGACAGCAATCCCTCTCCTATTTCAGATGAAACGTTAGCTGTTTGCTTATTTTATTTAAACTCAGATATGAGTTTTGGAAAGGATTACAAAAGGTCCAGTCCCATGCCTCCAGACAGATAGGATACATTTTCTCCCATTTTTAAATTTTATATAATGTGATGTCCAATGATATTAAGTACCTTGTTCATAGACAGACAGCTAATAAGGGAGTGGGTGATGTGTATTTTCTCCTGCCTTCTGCTTACAGCACCACACAGTGTTTTACACCTCATGCTACAACCAAACAAACCCCTCTGGCCTCAGATAAATGTATCAAACATACCCAAAGTCAATATAATAATGAAAGTTATTAAGTAGAGGGACTTGACTATTGATGTGGATCTCTTTGAATAAAAAGCTTAACATGGATTTCTCACTGGTGCCAATGTAGCCTCAAACCCATTTTATTTTTTTTCTTTTTATGTCTGGTTAGAAAACTTTGAAATATAAAGCTTCAGCATGAAATCCCTGACATAGCCTTAGCTACTGTAAAACCAGAAGGCAAAGCTATAATAATTTCAGCTTTATAGTATAATCTGAAATTGAATTACTCTCATTTCATGGCAAAGTCAATATTGCTAATGGATTAGAAACATCGCTGATAGAAGTATTGTTGAGTATATATATGAAGAATCTCATGAAAAATGATTTCTCTGTGGTCTTTACCACTTGAAACTTGGCACTGATCTGAAAAGAAACTTCATGGTATGGACCCGTTTAGTAAGTAAATGCTTGGAAGTCAAGATAAATGAGGCTAAAATGTGTCTGATAAAGCAGTTGCAAACCTCTCCTGACATGTCCCATTTCACTGCCAAGTTACCATTGAAAGTGGAGCCTAACTGTGAATGGCCTACTCTACCAAGGTGAAAGTCATGTCAAAGGGTCCCTATGAAATAAAAATGTTGGGGTTTCCTCAAGCATATTCTCAGAGTCCTTTAGGAATCTGTCAGCTGGACAATACATTGGGAATCCTTGGTGAGAAATTAAACTCTACTACTTTTTAGCTCTATAAATTTGGGCAAATCATCCTTTAGCTGGGTTCACCGTATCTACCAATAAAGAGACGGTCTACAAGAATCTATTTGATGCTTCTGTGATTTTACAAAATCCAGTAAAGAAAGGTATCATAACTACCACATTTAAAATGCTCTCCATTCGCAGGTGATGATTAGCTTTCGGGAGCTTGCTGTAATACTGGATGTAGCCTTATCCCAAAGAAAATGTTGTCAATTTTTTTTTTCAATAAAAGAGCAAAGTACCTTAAAATTAAAACTGAAGTTTTGGAAAAGCAGATGTTCCTTATATTCATAATTAACCAAGAACTAGTGCTGAAAGTTTCCTTTGGAGAACCAATTCTAGCCATATAATAGGTAAACATTCTAGTTATCTTCTGTGCCACACTTCATTTCTCAACCTAAGTATTTTCCATCTTCCAAAACTTATATAAAATTTCATCTGCCAGAATGTGATGGTCTTGCTAAAAATGTATCACTTGTATACAAGCATGATGAAACAATCATAGACAAATACACACATGTGCACTCACACACACACATACACACAAAGCCTATATTTTTTAAAAATGTTGTCATTAAAGACAACAAAAAGACTGAAAAATGTTCCAAATTAAATAAGACTATAAAGTCATGAAAACTATATGTAATAGATAGTTCTGGATTAAATCCTGAACAGAAAAAGAAAGATCTTATTAAGGATGGAACAGGAATTACTTGTGAAGGTTGAAAACAAACTAAATATTAGGTTGTGTAGTATATTGGTGGTAACTTTTCTGAATCTAATAGCTCTGCTGTGTTCATGTGAGGAAACCTTGTTCTTAATAGATTTATGCTCAAGTACTTAGATTGCAGGGTGATGATGTCTGTAACTTACTCTGAAGGGTTTAGCAAAATAATAACAACAAAATTAAGAAAAAGAAGAATATGGCCAATGTTAACAATTGGAGAACCTAGGTGAACAGGAAATCATTAGACTGATTTTAAAAAATATTTGTAGATTTAATTTTTTTTAAATAAAAGGGTTTAAAGAGACATTTGTTTTGCAGTTTTTAAAAATTCCTCTCCTTCAAATAGGAACGCTTTTACACTGTAGGTGGGAGGGTAAACTAGGTCAACCATTGTGGAAGACAGTATGGCAGTTCCTGAAGGATCTAGAACTAGAAATACCATTTGACCCAGTCATCCCATTACTGGGTATATACCCAAAGGATTATAAATTATGCTACTATATAGACACATGCACATGTATGTTTATTGTGGCACTATTCACAATAGCAAAGACTTGGAACCAACCCAAATGTCCATCAATGATACACTGAATTAAGAAAATGTGGCACATATACACCATGGAATACTATGCAGCTATAAAATGGATGAGTTCATGTCCTTTGTAGGGACATGGATGAAGCTGGAAACCATCATTCTCAGCAAATTATCGCAAGGACAGAAAAAGCAAACACCACATGTTCTCACTTATAGGTGGGAGTTGAACAATGAGAACACTTGGATACAGGGGAGGGAACATCACACACTGGGGCCTGTCATGGGGTGGGAGGATGGGGGAGGGATAGCATTAGGAGAAATACCTAATGTAAATGACAAATTAATGGGTGCAGCAAACCAACATGGCACATGTATAAATATGTAAGAAACCTGAATGTTGTGCACATGTACCCTACAACTTAAAGTATAATAAAAAATATTAAAAAATTAATAAATAACATAAAAATTTCTCTCCTTCTTTGAAAACTATGACTTTTAAATATATTTAATTTCACACTTAAGTTTATGTGAAATATATTTCTGTTTAAATTATATATTCATTAACAGACTGTGAATACCTTAAGGATAAAGTCACTACTTTATTCATTTTTATACTTGTCAGTGTCTAATAAAATATTTGTATATAACATGTATTCAACTCAGTAATAAATTGGTCAAATAATTAATTCAGTCCAAATCTACTGATATGTACTATGTGCTAAAAACAAGCCTAGTTTTGGAGATTACATTAATGTGTTGCATAAAGCCTTCCAAAGAATTCACATGACACTTTAAACTTTGTATAAATATATTCTTATACATTCTATTCTTCCATATTTTAAAATAGTTTGAGAAATAGCCAGGATAGGACACCCAAACATATTTGGAAAGCACAATGAAAGTGGTGATATGGCAGAAAAAATTATTTTTGGGAAGCACAAAATTTCTTCTTCAACAACAGTGGGAGAGGGTATATACAAAGACAAAGGTGAGTGTGGCAGAAATATACAAAGTAAGGAAAAGAGCACAGAAGCTAACTAACATGACTGAATGAAACACATATCTTTTCACAAATAATATTATACGAAATGCTAAAAGACTTGTTTTGAATTGTATGACAGTTTTTTAAAAAGAAGCAGATAATTCATACCATAAGAAATGAATTAAAAGACAAACATTTAGAATGGCAGGGTGGAAACAAAACAAAAGGAGCAACAAAAATCAAAGCAGCAACACATTTAGAAGGTTGTTTCCTTAATCCAACAGAGAAATTAAGAGTGTTAGCCAGTCGCCATGGGGATGTTGAGGGAGTGGAGGATGGAATTAAAGAATATCAAGGAAATAAACATATAGAGTTTATTGATTTATTTGAGGAATAAAGGGGAAGGCAAAATAAACCAAAACATGATTCCTAATTTTTTTCTGGTTTAGGAAAATAGTTCAGTGAAGTATCAGTGATTAAGAAGAACAATGCAGAGGAAGGAAATTCTGATTCTGCCAGTAATAAGTCACTTATCATGAACTAACCTTCGTGCTGAGAACAACTAGAAGATCTAGTATTTGAGGGCATTACAAAGTCATCTAAGAAGCTAAGATTTTCAGTGTCAAGATATGAAAAAGTAGAGAATTCTGAGGAGTCAGACTCATTGTTGCAGATTTTCCTCTGACTCATTAGAAAGCAGTAGTTGAAATATAAAGAAGCTGAGGGGAGAATAGCTCAGGTTGATAATGACAGAAATGAAGTTGAACTCTCAGTATTCTAATGGAACTTGGAGAACAAAATAGGGTTTCAGGATCGTCCAAGAAAGAAGATCCATGGTGAATTCAGGTAGAAGGAAGATCAATTCTAAAACTGAAGAATGCCTGTAATTAACTCAATACATGGGTTTTACAGCAAATTAAAAACAATGGAAAAAATTAGTGGATTGAATGACATAGAAGAATATATGCTGATTCATTATTGCCAATTTAAGAAATACTTTAGATATTCAGGAGGAAAGTGAAAATTTTAACATACATATAATTGGAACCCTAGAAAAATATGATAGTAAAAATGGGTGCAGCACACCAACATGGCACAAGTATACATATGTAACAAACCTGCACGTTATGCACATGTACCCTAGAGCTTAAAGTATAATAATAAAAAAAAAGAATAAAAAGTGAGAGTTTTCCAAAACCAAGGAAATACAGAAAGCCACAGATTTAAGAGTAAGCCACATACTAAAAGATAATATGCATATATATTCATTATCTATACAAAAGATAAATATAAATAACATCATGAAATATTAAAGCAACTATAGGAAGGAAAAGTATAATCTCTCAAAAAACAAGAAAAAACTTTGCTACTGAATTTTCAATACAATTATAGAAACTGAAAGAAATCTTTATTCTGAAGTAAAAAAGGCAACACAACATTTCAAAATGAAGATTAAACAGAAAATATTTTCAGTTGAGCAATAACTATGAAATTTGAGTAATGAGTCACGCACACACATAAACCCCACAAACCTAAAAGGTACTTTAAGTGGAAGGAAGATGAATTCAGATAACAAACTAAGAAATGCAGGGTAGAAACGAGTGGAGAAAAGGATACTCATCATTAACACCTATCAACCTATGTGGTCATTTTCATGTATTTATCAAACATGTTGACAATAAACTCAGTTTTTTCAACGCCTAGTCCCACTCTAATCCTGCAATTGTTTCAATACTCGTAGAGTTGACCCATTCAAGATTCTACTCTCTCAGTTCTTTAACATGCTCAACTTTTGTGATGTTCATTCTATAAACATAAAATACCCTAAATCTTGTTATCATATGGAATCATTGTGCTTTTATAATATGTAATTTCCATATCGCATTTTTTATTTTTTTATTTTTTTATTTTTATTTTTTATTATACTTTAAGTTCTAGGGTACATGTGCATAACGTGCAGGTTTGTTACATATGTATACTTTGTGCCATGTTGGTGTGCTGCACCCATCAACTC
>NW_012112919.1:2278724-2279911 GCF_000951035.1 Colobus angolensis palliatus | reverse complement strand
CTGCTTTAAAGTTCATATGGAACCAAAAAAGAGCCCGCATTGCCAAGACAATCCTAAGTCCATATCGCATTTTTTAAATTAAAGTGCTCTTATTCCTTGCTTCCTACAAAATCTCATTGCTGACTATACTCTTCTACTCCCTACTATAGCATTCGTACTCCCTTTACTTTACCCTCCAACCATTTATTGCTTTTGCTATAGTTCTTAACTCCTTCCCTTCCTTTGCTTTCAGCCTAGTGACCCTCCTTACTTGATATCCTTGTTTAATAAGCATATAACTTTTAGTATATTATTTTAAATTCATTACTTACAAGCAACTTAAACACCCTTACCCATTTACAATTTCATGGATCTCCCTACACTAAATCACAACTTAGACCAATATTAAAAAATTGCTTTATTCCAACATTTACTTGGTTTTCTGTAGAAAAAGCAGTAAAAACAACCGCAACATAACCTCTTCACCAACTCTCCATCACCCTAAAAAAGTTTTTGCTTCTCTTTTTTAACCACAAAGAATATAAAGCAATTAGATAAAAATGTTCTCAATGATTTACCTCGATATAAACCTCACTGCAGTTGTGTCTATCTTTATCTCCATTTCTTATTTCTCTAGTATGACAGTTTCTTCAATCTATTTTAATTTATACTCCTATATTATCTTCTTGTTTTCATAGCATTTTGCCTCTTTAGGGAAAATATTCCACTATTATTCTTTTGTCTCTCTTGATATTCAACCTTTTCCACACAAGCTTCCTCTGCCTTCCTCCACCAAGGACATACATTTGTTAAAATTACCCTCAACTAACAAAATACATATTAACCTTACATCTAGCTAAGCAACATTGTTATTCTCACATTGTCTTTAGAGAAAAATATTCTTTTAAATCCCATCTATACTTGAAGAATGAGTTTTTTCAAATACCATTCATTTTTTATACAGTATGACAAGTCATTTTTTTGCTGACTATTATATGTACCAGCACTGAAGCTGTGCTCAAAAATATTATACAAGATTATTTTGCAGCAAATTTTTAAAAAAATATTTGGGGGGGCGGAGCAAGATGGCCGAATAGGAACAGCTGCAGTCTCCAACTCCCAGCGTGAAGGACACAGAAGACCAGTGATTTCTGCATTTTGAACTGAGGTACTGGGGTCATCTCACTAGTGAGTGCCGGACAATCGGT
>NW_012112919.1:2267150-2272909 GCF_000951035.1 Colobus angolensis palliatus | reverse complement strand
AAAAAAAAAAAAAAAAAGAAAAGACACACACACACAAAAAAAATATATTTGTATCGTATGTTTCTGCAGTATTGGGCAATTATTGCAATTTAGGCTCCTTGAAAGCAGATGTAAATTAACATGTAGAGGTTTCCTTGTGATCAACACCTATGGAGTTTACAAAGCAGGATTAGGCTGAGGTAGAAGTTGAATTTTGATACAGTCACACTGGAGGCTCAGCTAATCCTATGGATAATTCTAAAGCTAAGATAACTCTTCAGAGTTGTCTTGAGTTAGGACAAGAAGTCTGGATCGTTAACCCAGTACACATCAGTTATTGTGTACAGACCTTGGGAAAGGAGGGTGAACTTGAGTGAGGCAGTTCTCTTCAACCACTGCAATCCTAGTTGAGGTTTAAGAGCTCAAGGCTGTCTGCCTACCGCACTTCCACCTGCTGGACAATTAAGTACTTCACTTCCGAAGGGAATCTAGATAGTGCATTATAGCATTCACTACAGCAATGTTTACCAATCCCAATTTCTTAAAAAGTTTCTCTTTTCATGTATTCTACAACTACATTTACAAGCCTCATCAACGAAACTTAAGTATTAAAAATTGATGTTTTATTATTTCTGTCAACTGACTGAATTTTCTTCTTGGCTACTCATCTTTCTTTATGAGATGTATAGAAGATAATGCTAACCAAAAGGCACCTTACACTAATTGCATGTCTGACTGCATTCCAAGACTTTGTTCTGGTCATGCTTCCTTATCATAAATTCTTAACTATTTTGTTAATTCTAATGGAACTATATCATGAAAACTCTAAGAGCCTTAATATCAAACCTAGCATATTTCCCTAAATCAAAGGATACATATCTCATTTTTTATTGTGTACCTTTGTGATTGCCTTTACAACTTCAAACATCTAAAACTGAACTCATTGTCTTTCATGATAGAAATCCTTATTTATCTATGTCCTTTTTTGAAATACAATTTAGATATTAAAATAGTTCATTCATAGAGAAAAGTTGACAAATAATGACTGTACAGATAAATTATGTAAAGTAGATACACCCATTAAATGCCATCTGTGTCAAGAAATAAAATATTGTCAGAACAACAGAAACCTTTCTCAGGCCCTTTCTTTCTCTCCAAAGGTTAATTCTGATTATGATTTCAAGTTTTTATTTAATTTTATTCATGCCACAAAAGTTAACCCTTATTAGCAAAATAAACTTATGCAATCCCCTTATGTATAATAATTCTTTCACCTCTATGTAGTGCCAGTGAATCAACACTGACTCATGTTTAGAGTTTGTTGAGTTGAGTACATTAACCAGTTCCTGGCCAGAGAGTTTTCTCAACAAACAAGGAATGTGGATGCTCATGCATGTGGATGCTCACCCAGAGCATTCTTGAAGAATTGTACAAAAAACATTTTCTTATTGTCTCTTCATATTTAGTCTCTGAATCTAGAGATATATCCAAAGAAATTGGGATCATCAACCACCCCTCAAGTTCCTCTTTTAAATATTCCATCTCATAATTTACATATTCACATTAAAAAGCATCAATTTATTATTACTTCCATATAAAATACTTTTGAGATTCCCCTGCTACATAAAGGGAACTGGATAAGTCTGTAAAACAAACATTACTGTTTCTAGAAAGAACATGTACTATTAGTATAGAAAGAAGTAGAACATATTGTCACAAATGTGATTTGATTTATTTAATTAAATAAAAATTTCACTGGACTTAGATATGAAGTGACAACAGTAAGATTACCCGGGGAACATTAAAAATCCTGTACTGACCACTGAATTAGATCTCATAGATATTGGTTGAATTGAATGACATGTTTTGCATTTTGTGCACTGACATTTTACTGCAAAAGATAATAGAGCCAAGAGAAACATAAATATATGGTCTTATATCTCAAGAATGAAGACATATTAAGATATTACACTGATGTACACATGATTCATTGACATACTTCAAGGTACTTCTTGTTTGTAGAAGATAAAATAATAGAATTTTCCTCTTCTGATAGAAAAAGTTGTTATTAGAATTAATGTTAAATGATTATTCATGCCTGCCTTCTCTAGTATTTCAGGCTTTGGTAGAATTTTATTAATGGAGATGTTAACATGCATTATGCTGATAAGATTCTATCAGTAGATTGTATAGATAATTAATTTATGCCCATCAATTTGAAATGTGAGTTTAGGCAAAGAAAATCTAACTAATTGGATAGATTGTCCAACTTGAAGATTTATTTTATTTTAAATTGATTACTTCTCTCAAAAGACATCAAGCTACTTGAAATAATTAAGCAACCAGGCTATTTGCTGTTATTTGGTAACCCCAGCATATTTTCAGGGCATGGAGCAATGGATGAATTGATCTACCAAGCACAATTACATGTGTTCAATGGTCTTAAAAAAGAGTGCTAAGAAATTTCAATAAGTAATTTCAATCTGTTCTAATAAATGGAAAGTAAATCTGAAAACCTGTTGGATTTGAAACAAGAAAAAAGAGAAACAAACAATTTATTTTGTTTTGCAAGTTTGTCCTTTGTTAGTTCTTAAATTCATCCAGTGAAATTAACAATGCATACATCAGTCTGGCATATATGAGTAGAACTGAATTTTTTCATATTGCAGAACAGTATTGTTCAAATAGAAACACAGTTTTCACATGTTGAGCAAGTGTTGATCTTCATGCTCTCAGCAGAATGAAAAAAATAGAGTGAGACTACTATAAAGCAGCAAAGATTACACTATGAAGCAAGGATAGATTTCCTGAATTTCAATGATGTGGTCAGTGTCATCCAGCCCAATGTCTCCTCTAGTGGTAATAGAGATGCAGGTTATTTGTCTGAGTTATCATTGAGATAAAAATAATTGTCAAGTGTCCAAGAACAAGACAGATAATGAGATAAACATTTATGTGTTGTACTGTGCTATGCAGTAGCATGAAGAGCTAGAGAATATATATGTATATGAGAAATATATATATACATGAGATAGTATATATTGTATATTCTATCTCATGTATGAGAATATAGAATATATACACATGGTACCTGACTTACTATGGTTCAACTTACAATTTTTAAATTTTACAGATGGTGCTAAAGTAATACTCATTCAGTAGAAACCATACTTTAAATTTTTTGGTTGGGGGACAGGGTGTCAACCAGGTAGAAGTGCAGTGGTGCACTACTTCCAGCCTCTACTTCCCAGGCTCAAGCAATCCTCCCACCACAGCTTCCCGAGTAGCTGGGACTACAGCCACATGACAACATACCCAGCTAATTTTTCTATTTTTGGTAGAGATGGACTTTCGTCATGTTGCCCAGGCTGGTCTCGAACTCCTGAGCTCAGGCTACCTGCCCACCACGGCCTTCCAAAGTGCTGAGATTACAGGTGTGAGCCACTGTGCCTGGCTTCAAAGTTTTAATATTGATATTTTCTCAAGCTATTGATATGCAATACGGCACTCTCACAATTCCCCAGCATTGGCACCAAGCACAGCTCCCAGTCACCCACATCATCAAGAAAGTAAACAACTGATACTCTATAGAGTACTGTGTTTCCAGATGATTTTACCCAACTGTAGGTTAATGTAAATGTTCTGAACATGACTAAGGTAAGATAGGCTAAACTATAATGTTCAGTAGATTAGGAATATTAAATGAATATTTTCAGTTTATGATGGGTTTACTAGTACATAATTCCATAAATTGAGAAGCACCTATATCTATGTGTATCTATATCTATATTGATATCTCCATATCTGTCTACATCTATACCTGTATCTGTATCTATCACTCTCTCATCTATATATCTGTGTTCCATTTTATATATATATATACACACACACACACACACACACATATATATAGCAACGCTTCCAGTTGCAAAATATGAAACAAAGCAAATGGAAACAAATACAACTAAATAATTTAACAGTTTTTCTTTGTATCTTCACTTAATAAGAAATCTGGAAGCCAGCAGTCCAGGGCTGGTCCTGATGTTCAGTACTGCCTTTGGAAACAAGGCTATTTTAACCTTTCCACTATAGTGTCTTTAATGCATCAGTTTTCATCCTACGCTTACAATTTTTATTAGTTAAAATGGCCTAGTACATGCTATGATATTTTAGAACCTTTGTACCTCAGGGGCTCAACATAACCAAAGTTTATTTTGTTAATGCCAAGTCCACTGTGCATCTAAGAGAATCTCCTTGGCAACTCTTCACCATGCAATGACTGCTTCATCCTGGAAGAGATACATGTCATTTTCACCCACACTTCATTGACCAAAATCAACATTAGACCAAAGAGTATAGTTTTACAAGTACTAATGATGCAAGGATATTGAATATTGGGGGTGATGGTAATATATACCTTACCAGGTTATGGTTACAAAATGACAGCTGTACTTTTAGGCAGAGAGAGAGAGAGAGAGAGAGAGAGAGAAAGAAAGGGAAAGAGATCACAAATGTTTTTATGCAGTCATATTTATTTATTTCTGAGAAACATACTACCACTGGTACAGGCATGTTATAATAGAAAACTGGGTTGTGATATTTTTTGTAAGAATCTCTGTTCCAGAGAGCATTATAAAAAGTGTTGTCAGATGGTGGTGAATGAGCTATTTGAATTGCAAACACTAAGGCTGAATTTTCATTTATTATCTAGCTTTTGGAAGAAGTAATCCTTTACTGCACCATCAAACTGAGGTATGTGTATTAATGTTGGCAGCATTAAGATCATAAATAGTGGGACCCAAAAAGCTTGGAAGTGAGCCTTCTGTCTATATATCAGAAGGGATAAAAGTTACAGAATCCACTGATATGTCAGTCACAAGATGCTAGTGTCCAAGGAATCATGTAAGTTGTAAAGGATCTACAGTTTGGAAGATGGTCAGAGAAATTGCCAAACTTGAAGTGTAAATGCTTCAGAATTGTTTAGAGTCTGGTCTAACAGCAGCCCAAAGGAGAGCATGTGAATAATTTATCTGAAAGGTGTCTAAGAGCCTTTAGTGACTGCTAAGATGGAACAAATTTGCCTTTGCTTCTAAAATCTACAGAATGGTCAGGCTGCCTCTTAATGGAAAGGTGTGCCTCTGGCTTGCCCATGAATGTTCTAGCAAATGCTTCCCCAACATCAGACTGTATGTTTTGAAAAAAAGAAAGCATGGAGGAAGAGACAAATACTTCTGGGATTATTGGGATAAGAACCACCCATTTCTCTCTATCAATGTTTTATAATGACAGTAGGGAGAAAAAGGCAATAGTGGCATGGTACTATTGTGTATCTTAGTAACTCTCTAAATGTAAGACCTCAGAATGATAATAATGTAAAATAGTATAGGTTTCCATCATGAAGATCAACCATGCCAATTGTGGAAGCATTGAAAATTAGGGATTTTATACCGGGTGTGGTGTCTCATGCCTGTAAATCCCAGCATTTTGGGAAGTTGAGAAGGGTGGATTGCTTAAGGTTGGGAGTTCGAGACCAGCCTGGCCAATATGGTGAAATCCTGTCTCTACTAAAAATACAAACAATTACCCAGGCATGGTGGCAGGCACCTGTAATCCCAGCTACTTGGGAGGCTGAGGCAGGAGAATTACTTGAACCCGGAAGGCGGAGGTTGCAGTGAGCTGAGATTGCACCACTGCACTCCAGCCTGAGTGACAAGAGCGAAACTCAAAAAAAGAAGAAGAAAAGAAGAAGAAGAAGAAGAAGAAGAAGAAGAAGAAGAAGA
>NW_012112919.1:2238323-2267100 GCF_000951035.1 Colobus angolensis palliatus | reverse complement strand
AAGAAGAAGAAGAAGAAGAAGAAGAAGAAGAAGAAGAAGAAGAAGAAGAAGAAGAAGAAGAAGAAGAAGAAGAAGAAGAAGAAGAAGAAGAAAAATAAGAAAACTAGGGATTTTTCAAACAGTAGTCATAAAATAACATGTTTAATATAAACATGTCTCCCCAGTTCTGCTTACAGTTTTCTCTATTTAAATTGTTCCAAAATTTAATAGGATCTTTAACTGATATCTATCAGCTAGAAGGATGGTTGAACACTTACTCTGTTATCACACTTTCTAAGCCTGATTACTGGTTCTGTTACTTTGCAATCTTGTGTAAGTTAATTAAATTCTCTAAGCTTTGGCTTTATGACATAAAAAATTATTAAAATGATACCTATGTAATAGAGTTCTTATGGGGTTAAAATACAAATATACTGAGAGCTCTCCATTATTATTATTAATATCATTATTATTTTACTAGTTAACAGGATGAGCCCAGGTGTACATTATCTAGAAAGGGAAATTCTAGTATCAATAATAAAGCTTGGCCATGAATTATGCCTGTGACACCAGAAAATTAAAGAATAGACTGAAGGTCACAAATGGTGGACATTTCCGGTGTTCTTCATGATGACAGGTCTGTTATATGTACTACTAACAAGAGAGATATTATTGTTAGCCATATACAATATAATTCGAATTAAGCAATAAAATGTGAAAATTCTTTGAATGCAATTGAACACATTGCTCAGTTTTGTATTTTTCCCAAGTGTCTTAGAGTTGAAGGGGACTGAGGAAATCTTCCACCCCCATTTCCTCAATGTTATTTTCAGGATGAAATTATTAAAATAAAGAGGTAGTCCCTTTTACCTTGCAATATTGAGGCTCCTGTAGTCTTCAGTTTGTCTGTGTAAAATATCAATACATGTTGCATCTAATGGCCTGGCCCAGAACATCAACAAAATATGTCTGTGCACCTGCTGGTCACTTGAGTAAATTGAAGTCCTCATAGTGAAGGATATTGTTTATAGGCAGGAAAATCATACTCACTTTAAATATTTTGTTTATTATGATATTGCAATCACTTTTTTCCTTGCACCATGTTTCTTCCAGTGATACAGTTTTTATGTTATAAAGCCAAAGCTCAGAGAATTTAATTACCTTACAATGAATTACTGCTAAATTACTCAATATATTTGAAATCCATTAAAAGTCATAGAAAACTTTGCTAATACCATTAATTGAAATAAATATAACTTCCCCAAACCCCCATTGAGTCCTGACTGTCAGGTACTATACTAACCACTGTTTATAATATCTTGTTTCATCCTCACATCTACTCTGTGAGATTATCAACTCCATTTTCTAGAGAGCTGGAAGGGTTTAGAAAACACCTCTCTACCCCAATGCAAGTACTTTTAGCACTTGTGCTATTTGAGTCACTTGTCTAATACAGTGTCTGCTGAGCACATAATGATGTTTTATTGAACATTATCAGTTGAATAAATGAATTAATAAAATGAACTAAAAAACAAATGAAATAATTGCACTTTACCATAAAGGTTACTAAACCAAAATAGATATAAGATTTATACAGTTAATAGTACATTAGAGCTAGTAATTTTAGTATATTAAAAAACTTCCAGCTCAAGCAACCCTCCAGCCTCAGACTCTGAGGTAGCTAGGACTATAGGTGTGTACCACCATGCCAGCTAATTTTTAAAAACTTTTGGTAGAGATGGAATCTCCTTGTATTTCCCAGGCTGGTCTCAAACTCTTGGCCTCAAAGGCTCTTTCCACCTTGGTCTCCCAAACTACTGGGGATTACAGGTGTGAGCCACTGCATGGGGCCAAAAATTTGCTCTTAAAAGACACTGCTAAGGTAATGAAAATTCAAGCAACAGACCTGGGAAAAATATTTGAATATCACTTCTATGATAAGTATCACATATCCAAAATACATAAAGAACTATCAAAAGTAAATAATAAGTAAACAAACAACCCAACAAAAAATGGAAAAAAAAAATGTTTGAACAGACATATTACCAAATAAGATATTTAGATAGCAAGGAAGCCTATGAAAACGTGTTCAACATCATTAGTTACTAGGGAAATGAAATTAATACCACAGTGAGGCACCATTACATAGCTATTAGCATGACTAAAATTACAAGACACTATACCAAGTGATGGAGATGATGCAGAATTCTCAGGATACTGCTGGGGGAAATGTAAAATGGCACAGCTATTTTGTTTCCCTGGGGACAATTGGAGAGGAGATTTGGGTGTGGACACAGAGTCAAATTATGTCACTAACTTTATGACTTCTATGTTTTTGTCTTGATACTATGGTAAAGAGAAGTGCATGTGTTCATAATTGTGTTATATTTGACCAGTGGCAGCCTCTTCAATTTGTCTCCTTATATCACTTAGGTATGTTCCTATAATTTTTTGAACATCATTTTACTTGGGGTACAAAAAAAAATATTCTTGGTATATGCCTAAGTCTTGAAATCAGCCATTTATTTGAGGAGACCTGGTTTCTTATAATGGAAAACCAAGATTAGAGTATTAGATATGCTCATTGCTACCGTATTTTATTTTTCTAGGTACTCTCAGTATAGAGAACTTGGAAATAAATGTATGTATATTTATACATACATACATGTGTGCATGTGCATACACATGTATACACACCCACAGACATGGTCATCCATTTTTGTATCTAGCTCTTTTTATGTATTAAAGTTTATGAGTTCATATTTATATTTTTATTCCATTCTAACACTGCTAAGCTTAGGAATAGGACAAGATCATCCATATTTCTACTATTCAACATTGTATTAGCCAAGGCAGTTAGAAAAGAGCTAGAAATCAAAGGTATGTAAATAGCAGTAAATTACTTTAAAATATTTATATTGCCAGATTATATGATTATTTGCTTGAAAAATAGTAGACAGTCAATGATCTACCTAATTCAAATCATACAAGAATTTAACAAAATAGCAAATTATAACGTTAACGTACATAAATCAAGAGCATTCATATATACAAACAATAACCTTTTACTGAAGATATAATAAGAGAGAAATTGTATATATTAAGAAGATAACGATAGTAAAACTCCACTTAAAATAGAAACAAATTCTTTATTAAACCTAGAATTAAATTTGACAAGAAATGTTCATAGCCTACATGAAGAAAACTTTAAAACTCTCTATCTTTTTACTATCAATGTTCTCTTTCAAATAAGAATTATTTAAAATAGAAAGTTATAAAATGTTTAGCTTGAATGGCTTTTTTAATTGTATTAATAATGTCTCATGTTATTACATTGTAATTGAAAAGTACTGATAGCAGTACTTTCACTTTATAAATTTTTCTGTTATTTGTGACAAATTATGATAATTTTTGTAACTGTCTTATATACACTAAAAAGAAGGTATATTCTATAACCAGCGTATAAATGCATTATATAATCATATAAGCCTATTTGATCTGACTCGTACTGAGAGCAAAGTATTAACATTTTCTAGTATTTGCATGTTTCTTTTTTTTTCTAATTCAATCCATTTATTTTTCAGAAATATGAGTCTAAATTTTAATAACTTTCTTAATTTTAAGATCTTTTTTCTTCCACATCAACAGAAATTTATTTTTGTGTTTATTTTACAAAAAGACTTTAGAACACATGAGGAACACTAGATGATGGTAGTGAGCAGCCTTCAGTTCCCACCTATGAGTGAGAACATGCGATGTTTGGTTTTCTGTTCTTGTGATAGTTTGCTAAGAATGATGGTTTCCAGCTGCATCCATGTCCCTACAAAGGACGCAAACTCATCCTTTTTTATGGCTGCATAGTATTCCATGGTGTATATGTGCCACATTTTCTTAATCCAGTCTGTCACAGATGGACATATGGGTTGATTCCAAGTCTTTGCTATTGTGAATAGTGCCGCAATAAACATACGTGTGCCTGTCTCTTTATAGCAGCATGATTTATAATCCTTTGGGTATATACCCAGTAGTGGGATGGCTGGGTCATATGGTACATCTAGTTCTAGATCCTTGAGGAATCGCCATACTGTTTTCCATAATGGTTGAACTAGTTTACAATCCCACCAACAGTGTAAAAGTGTTCCTATTTCTCCACATCCTCTCCAACACCTGTTGTTTCCTGACTTTTTAATGATTGCCATTCTAACTGGTGTGAGATGGTATCTCATTGTGGTTTTGATTTGCATTTCTCTGATGGCGAGTGATGATGAGCATTTTTTCATGTGTCTGTTGGCTGTATGAATGTCTTCTTTTGAGAAATGTCTGTTCATATCCTTTGCCCACTTTTTGATGGGGTTGTTTATTTTTTTCTTGTAAATTTGTTTGAGTTCTTTGTAGATTCTGGATATTAGCCCTTTGTCAGATGAGTAGATTGCAAATATTTTCTCCCATTCTGTAGGTTGCCTGTTCACTCTGATGGAGGTGTCACGCTACCTGACTTCAAACTATACTACAAGGCTACAGTAACCAAAACAGCATGGTACTGGTACCAAAACAGAGATACAGACCAATGGAACAGAACAGAGCCTCAGAAATAATACCACACATCTACAGCCATCTGATCTTTGACAAACCTGAGAGAAACAAGAAATGGGGAAAGGATTCCCTATTTAATAAATGGTGCTGGGAAAATTGGCTAGCCATAAGTAGAAAGCTGAAACTGGATCCTTTCCTTACTCCTTATACGAAGATTAATTCAAGATGGATTAGAGACTTAGATGTTAGACCTAATACCATAAAAACCCTAGAAGAAAACCTAGGTGGTACCATTCAGAACATAGGCATGGGCAAGGACTTCATGTCTAAAACACCAAAAGCAATGGCAGCAAAACCAAAATTGACAAATGGGATCTAATTAAACTAAAGAGCTTCTGCACAGTATTTGTGTGTTTCTATGTCTTCTTGCATATCTGGTAAGTTTTGATTTATGTAAGTGTTTGATACACTATTTTGTGTATGTATATTCATATGTATTATTTCTCCATTTAAAATGTAAGTTTTATTATTAAATTGTTTTATTTTTCTAACATTTAATGCTTTGTGGATCGAACTCTACTTTTTTAAATATTGCTATCACTACCCATGATTTCTTTTTATTTCAATTTGGTATATCTTTGCTCATCCCTTATTTTCAGCTCTTTAAAATAATTTGGTATAAAAGTATCTCCTATATATCACACGTAGTTGTCTTTTTTGCAATTGCAATTGAAATTTTTTTTTTCTTTTTAGCAAGTGAGCTAACCCCATTCACATTTAATAAGGCTGATATTTTTCTTTCCATTCAACCTAATCTCTCTTAGAATTATGTGTATTATATGATACGCTTATTTGTTCTTTCATATTGTGAAATTTCTTTTCATAATTAGGAAGGTTTGTATTTTTGTTCTTACGTAACATTTTAATCTCTGGTTGGTAAATTTGAATGAACTTTTGTTGTTGTTTGCTTTGTTTAATGAAGCCAATTTCTGTAGTTAACAAAGCTAATTTTTTTTAAACATAGTTTTCAGTACCTTCAGGGGGTGTAATTGGTCCTCAGATGTTGGTTAGAAGGAAGGAATACCTCAAATAAAAAGACTGGAATCTTTTTGTTCTGGCAATCAGTGTTTTCCAGAGTATGAACCTCAGATATAAACTGGAGATCAAAGACTTGAACTATTGCCATCAGTAAGCGACTAGTTCCAGGTTTCTTGACATTTCCTGACAATGACATATTTGTTGTTGGAGCTTCATAGTGCATACACGAAACACATCTAAGCAAATATGTAACTATTCTTCCTTTCTAGATCTAAAGGTATCCTCATTCTTTTTTTCAGTATACAGTTAAACTTCTCATAGAAATATAATAAAAACACAACATGAATGCTGATCAAACTCAGTAGAGGCCCCTGATAACGTTCTTACAGCAAGCTCACAATAGGTGCAGTAATATGTCATAAATGTGTTAGTGAGAGCAGTATTAAAGTGATCCTGTACCACAATTTGTAGAATCTAACATAACTGAAATGTCTTCAATAAACAGGTGAGACAGTGTAGGCTATGAACACTGGAGTGTATTTTATTAATAGACAGGAAAGGAAATGTAAATTATGTCAACTAATTACTGACCAACATATCCCCCATTATTGTGTGTCTCCTCTTCTGCAGTGTAGATCACCTGCCAATATGCTTCTTGAGTTTCTAAGGGATTCTGACCATTTTATTTAATACAGACAACCACTGAAATAAAAACAACTTCTCCTCCAAACTTATTGCCTTTGTTTGACCAGAAAAGAACAACTTTCTCTTTCTTTCTCTCTCCCTTTCTCTATGAAACATGAATTATTAAAATCATTGCATATAAACTGAGTTCATGAGATAAAAGTATTTTTTCCTTTAGATAACTTCATATGAATACTCATATTTTTGAGAAACAGTTTCTAAGACCCTGTTTATTTCTCAACTCCTACCAGCTCACCAGAGCAGAAATGGCATGACTCCCAACTGTAGACCCAGTCCCAATCCAGAGATGATCATCCATCTACAGTCAAGAGAAATGAAGTGTTAATTTACATAAACTTAACGAGTGTCTCATTAATACCACAATGTTAGGATGTTAACTAACACCCCAAATGTTAGATCTGTATCTCTGTGTAGTGTTCATTATTTTAATCTGCTAGTGTGGACTAGATGTTGTGTGTCATTGCATTGAAATCATATAGTAAGAGCATTTAGGATTGATCTTGTTCTGAGAAATCAGGATGTGAGGGTATTCATCTCTCTCTCTCTGTTTTTTTTTTTTTCCTTTTTTGAGACATAGTCTTTCTCTGTCGCCCAGGCTAGAGTGCAGTGGCCTCTCGGGTTCAACCAATTCTCCTGCCTCAGCTGTCTGAGTAGCTGGGAATATAGGTATGTGCTACCACACCCGGCCATTTTTCATATTTTTAATAGAAATGGGGTTTCACTGTGTTAGCCAAGATAGTCTTGATCTTCTGACCTTGTGATCCACCCGCCTCGGCCTCCCAAAGTGCTAGGATTACAGGGGCCCGCCACCACACCTGGCTAATTTTTTGTATTTTTAGTAGAGACGGGGTTTCACCATGTTAGCCAAGATAGTCTTGATCTTCTGACCTCATGATCCACCCGCCTCGGCCTCCCAAAGTGCTAGGATTACAGGCGTGAGCTACAGCACCCAGCCAGGTATTCATATGTCTCTAATGTAATGTCTGAACCTTCAAGTTACTCAGTTGAATGGGATTTCAGTGAGGAAGGGCTGTAATTGGCAAAACAATGTTAGACTTGAATACATGAAATCTGGTATTGTTCTGACAGCCTAAGGCTCAGAGAATAACTGCCTGAGTAGAGTTCTGCACATTTGTTAGAGTCTACTGGAAAATATTCTCCCCAACATTAAACAAATATGAACTGGAGAAAGAGATAAAGAGGGAGAGATTTGGTAAGATTCTCTATGATACCATACTACAGTATAAACATGATGTGTATGTTGCTATTATATCCGTACATGTTGCTGTGTTCAAACTATGTGATTTTCAAAACTCTCACCTACACCCTCTGCAATACATGGTAAGCGTGAGAACGGGATGAATTTTCCTCTTAATACAATTTCTTAGTTCAGGATAAAAAGAGGGTTATGGGAAAACAGAATCAGTGATTGTCTCTGGTTGTCCTGCGGAATATGTTATTTTTCTTCTTTGATTTCTAGAAAAAAAAAAAAGTGAACTCTGTTGAACATTATATGCCTATACAATTGAAATAAATCTGAGTTTGGCAAAGACAGTTGTACGCATAAATGTTCTTTGCAGCCATACGAGGACTATTCTTCAAAATCAGAGATGGAACTGATTTGTTAATTCCCATTATCTGCCTGACATAATAATAATCATTAAATACAAAGTACAAGACAGGGTTAAATTATTCATTGGACTGAGGGTTCATTTAGTAATTTTTGCATTCACCAAGCATTAAATTCATGTATTCACAAAACATTATCTGCAATCATAGGAGCCATAACGCATTGACAGATAATGTATAGCACTAGCCTTTGAATAGCAACATTTTTAATATTAATATTTTTAAAATAACCTTATAGACCATTTTTTAATATCATACATATGTGTTCCAATGGCCATAACATGATTCTTTGAGTAAATGCCATATTTTTGTTTCCCCTTTTATAGGAAACAAAAGACGACTGTCTTCCTAGTTAGACTAACAACACGGCTTGACTTAAAAGATGCTCTTTTCATTCCCAGAAGCCTCTGATGTGGCCATTTTCCAGGGGAAATCCATATTGAATACTACCTGTCCAAACTATCAGAATCTCTCTCTCTGAAAGTGTATGGATGAGGAGCATACAGAACCTGGAATTTCTTTTTATATTATTATTATTTTTTAAATTTTACTTTAAGTTCCAGGATACATGTGCAGAATGTGCAAGTTTGTTACATAGGTATACATGTGCCATGGTGGTTTGCTGCACTTATCAACCCTTCATCTAGATTTTTAAGCCCCATATGCCTTAGGTATTTGCCATCAAGCTCTCCCTCCCCTTGCCCCCTACCCAGCAACAGGCCACAGTATGTGCTGTTCCTCTTTCTGTGTCTATGTGTTCTCACTGTTCAACTCCCACTTATGAGTGAGAACATGCAGTGTTTGGTTGTCTGTTCCTGTGTTAGTTTGCTGAGAATGATGACTTCCAGCTTCATCTATGTCCCTGCAAAGGACATGAACTCATTCTTTTTTTAATGGCTGCATGGTATTCCATGGTGTATATGTGTCACATTTTCTTCATCCAGACTATTGTTGATGGGCATTTGGGTTGGTTCCAAGTCTTTGCTACTGTAAATAGTGCTGCAAGAAGCATATATGTCCATGTGTCTTTATAGTAGAATGATTTATAATCATTTGGGTATATACCCAGTAATGGGATTGATGGGTCAAATGGTATTTCTGGTTCTAGATTCTTGAGGAATTGCCACATTGTCTTCCACAATGGTTGAACTAATCTACACTCCCACAAACAGTTTTAAAATGTTCCTATTTCTCCACAGCCTTGGCAGCATCTATTGTTTCCTGACTTTTTAACAATTGCCATTCTGACTTGCATGAGATCGTATCTGATTGTGGTTTTGATTTGTGTTTCTCTAGATCAGTGATGATGAGCTTTTTTTTCATATGTTTCTTGCCCACATAAATGTCTTCTTTTGAGAAGGGTCTGGTACCAAAACAGACATATAGGCCAAAGGAACAGAACAGAGACCTCAGAAACAACACTACACATCTACAACCATCTGATCTTGAAGAAACCTGACAAAAACAAGCAATGGAGAAAGGATTTCCTGTTTAATAAATGGTGCTGGGAAAACTGGCTAGCCATATGCAGAAAACAGAAACTGGACCCTTTCCTTACACTTTACACAAAAATTAACTCAGGATGGATTAAAGACTTAAATGTAAAACCCCAAATCATAATAACCCTAGAAGAAAACCTAGGCAATAACATTCAGGATATAGGCATGGGCAAAGACTTCATGACTAAAACACCAAAAGCAATTTCAACAAAAATCAAACTTGACAAATGGGAACTAATTAAACTAAAAATCTTCTGTAGAGCTAAAGAAACTATCATCAGAGTCAACAGGCAACCACGAGAAAGGCAGAAAATTTTTGCAATCTTCCTATCAGACAAAGATCTGACATCCAGAATCTAAAAGGAAAGTAAACATGCTTACAAGAAAAAAACAAAAACCCCATCAAAAAGTGGGCAACGGATAAGAACCTGTAATGTAGTAGTTTTGTCAGCAAAAGCAGACACAAAGATCAGCTGGGGTCTATTGTGGATGGAATCTAGAGTAGAAACAATAAGTCCTGAGTGTAGTGATGATATCAAGTGCCCTGGTTCCCAAGGCCTGCACAACCTCCTGAGACATATTTCATTTCTTCAATGTTTTGGAAAGTATTAAGACACTTTTTGGTAACCCACATATTCTTAAAATGAATTCTGATTATCTGAGCTGTGAACTAATCCTGCCAAAAAAGTTTCTCCCTAAAAAAAAGTTTAACCATGGTTCAAGTAATAAGGTGTCCAGATGTCCTAAAATTTTAGTTATTTTAAATAATTGCCTTTATTAAATATCGTAAGTAAAAAAATTATATTTATTAAATATACATAAGAAATTAAAGGTAATATTTCAATGAAACACATTTATGAAACACACAGTTTTTAAAAATCCACTTTTACATTTAGTAATTATATCCTCTTTCAGAATCATCCATAACTCTTAAACATGTGGTGAATATTCTTTTGTATTGTTTAAATATAAATACCTGTATTTCTATTCCTAAATGATGTATTATAGTTTCGACAGTTTTGAGAAATTGTGTAAATATGATCATATTCTATTTTTCTATGATTTGTGTTTTTTCTTATGAAATATTATATTCCTGAGACTCATTAATACAATTGCATGTAGCTTTATTTAAAATATTGCTGCATAGTTTTCCATTTCATAAATAGTGTGTATCTACTGTGTAAGCTATATTATACAACTTTTATTACAAAATGATTTATCCTTTGCTGCTTTCTTAATAATTGCTCTAAATTGGAAATGAACCAGAAAAATGATTTGGAGGTTGCCATGTCACGGTGCTAATTCACATTGCATTTACTGTCCCTAAAGGGAGCATTAGTATCCTTGAGATAGTTCTGGTCCAGTCTTTAAAGTAATTGGCTTCAATAGATCAAATGTACTTATTTTTGTTAAGTTATATGTTTTCAGGATTACCTTTTGTCTCAGCTTATCAGGTATTTTTGAGATTCTTATTCTGTTATCTATTATATTTGTCTGTACTTTTGGTTAGTACATTTCATATTTGCCCATGTAAATTATTGATGGGATCAGAAAATGTAGAGGTGTCAGTCCTAAGACGAATGTTAGAAACCCTGTGCATATTGACAGTGCTCTATTAACCAGTATCACTGGAGAAGTTATTGGACTATATTATATTCTATCTAACCACTCTTCTATCCAGTTCTTGTCATAAGCTAAGCTATGGCAAGAGACAATGACAACTGCCTCATTGGGATGCAGCTCTGTTTATTGAATTCTGTCATAAACAGTCTATAAGTCTGTCAGAGAAGTAATTGAGATTGGTTAAAAATGACTTGTTCTGTGTGAACCCTACTAGATTTAATGTCCATTGTGTCATGTCCAATATACAATATTCACCACTTACAGATGACACGGGGCAGATGGGCACTTACATGGAAACTCAGAAATCTTCTGCAACCTCACATGAGCTTCAATCTATTCCCCCATGTTTTAATAATTGCCCATTATTCATAAAGTGAGGATTGAAGTGGCATAGGGATATATAAATTATATAATTCAGCAGTTTTCTAACCATTTTATCATATATCTAAGTCTCTGGAACCACTAGGATGTGTCATGGGAGCTGACTCACAAAATTTCAAACACAGCTATCTACACTTGGATGAAAATGTCTGAGACTTTGAGAGTCTGTATTTCTATTGTGATTCAGTTTAAGCCTTTGCTACAAAAAATATTTCTAAAATACACCAATAAATCTCCTACTCTTTTCTTCCTAACCTTTTTTTCCCTCAATTCATTTTAATATGAAGTTATTTTTCCAACCATGGTTGTCACTATACTTGCTTCTTAACCAGATTGCTAGCATTTTGGGGGAGTGCTTGACACTACCTAAAGTTCTTTGCTTATTTTTGCATTTTTTGAAAGGAATATAGTGAATGTAGTAGAGGTTGGCATCAAATTGATGGAGTAAAAAACCAGAAAATTTATTTAGGTGTGTATGTGAAGCAAAAAAGTTCAGCTAGACAGGAATTGTACTGTTACTAGATGAAGTTAAATTAAGATTGCTATTTATGCTATACAATTATAAAGAGTTCAAAAATGTCTTAAAGATTATTGAGGAAGCTAAAACCCTCCAGGAGTTAAATCCCTAGGTTTCTTCTCTATTACCAGCTGTTTTCTTCTTACTCTGTTATTTCTTCTCATAACTATCTCTCCTTATCTTTTAAAATTGCTACCATTGAGTTTTCACTCTTAAATTACTGGCTATAAACAGAGTATATCTGTTGTTAACATAAAACCTCTTTTTATTTGAGAGGACATGCACTAATACTCATTGCAATGAAACAAATAAGGTTTAAGGTGCTCCAGATACTACTGTTGTATAAAAAACAACATTAAATTCAGAAGCATAAAATAATTATTTCTTATGCTCACAAAAATCTATGGGTGAGGCATTCAGTGAGCAAGCAAACAGTGTAGATGACTTGCTTCTGTCTTACAATGTCTGGAACTTCATCCTGGAAAACTCAAAGGCTGGTGGTGACTCAGCCTTCACTGGAACCATCTGGAGATGTCTTCATTCACATGGCTGGCAGTTGATGTGAGAGGTCAGCTGAGTTGTTAGCTAGAACAATTGCATGTGACTCCTCCATGTGGTTTATCCCCATGGACTAGTTTAGGGTTTTTTATAGTATAATGACAGGTTTTTAAGAGCAAGCATCCCCAAAGCAAAAGTCAAATGTGTATGATGTATTTATAATCTAGCCTTAGAATTTATGTAACCTCATTTCTTCCAGATTGTGCATGTTGCAATGGTTAAAATGTCCACTGAGAACATTAATCACCATCTTGAGAAAATTAATCTGCCACAGGTTCCCTCTGAGTGCAACAATTTACATCTCTTCTATATGCAAACTACTTTCCTCTCTGTATCAAGACCCTTAAGTGTAATGCCATTACGGCATCAAATCCCAGCCTAGAATCTAGTTATCTAAATCATGTTCAAGGGCAGATGAGGCTCTTCATTCTGTTGCTCTCAATCTAAAGACTGAATGTGACAAGATATCTGCCACCCACAAATGCAATGTACAGTGATAGAAATGAGTATGGTAACCGCTATAGTCACACTACCCTTCAAAAAGGCAGACAATGGGAGAAACAGAACACATCCTGTTTCATAATAATTCTAAAATTTCTGGTGTAAGTCACTTGATTAGAGTTCGGTCCCATTCCCAGGAGGTTGTTTCCAACGGCTTAGGATCTACCTTTTGCTTTTTGCTTTGTTTTCTTTCATATTCTAACAATCTTCCTCTTCCACAAAAAGTAACCCATATTTATAATCGAGTAGTTTTCTCAGACTGATTTGTATATATAGAAACTAGGATTCTGAAGATATTTTTTCATTTTGTATTTTTTCTATGTCTTTTAGTCTAATTGGTATAATTTTTATAAGATACATTTTGGTTTTCCTATATAACAATTTATAACCCACTCCATTACACAAAAATCTTACCCCCACATCTTTTTGAAATAAGCCCTTCTCTGTCAGGGGATCTGTGGAGACTTCAATGGGATAATATGATTAGCAGTCTTAGAAATTCCATCATCACATCAAGAAATTCTACAGGGCATGTCCTTAATATTTTTGTAAGGTATTTGTCTGCTTGAATAATCTTATGAGGGAACCCCACAGGTCCTTCTGAGACTATAAAACATAGAATCCTGCATTTCTATGATTTTTGACTTGAGATTCTTTCTTGATTTAAAAATAAATTTCTACCAGGAGAGGCTAAAATTGAGACAGGATTTTTTTTTCAAACCCAGATGGCCTGGGCTTAGAGACTTAACAATGTCCTTTAGGTTGCTATTTCTCCTTCTTCTTCTTCTTCTTCTTCTTCTTCTTCTTCTTCTTCTTCTTCTTCTTCCTCCTCCTCCTCCTCTTCTTCCTCTTCTTTCTCTTCTTCTCCTCCTCCTTCTCCTCCTTCTCCTCCTCCTACTCCTCCTCCTTCTTCGTCTCCTCCTTCTCCTTCTTCTTCTTCTTCTTCTTCTTCTTCTTCTTCTTCTCCTCCTCCTCCTCCTCCTCCTTTTCTTCTTTCTTCTTCTTCTGCTGCTGCTGCTGCTTTGTTCACTCTGTTACCTAGGCTGGAATGCAGTGGCACTCTCAGGGATCACTGCAGCCTTGACCTGCTGAGTTCAAGCGATCCTCCCACCTCAGACTCCCTAGTAGCTAGGACTACAGGTACAATGCCTGGCTATTTAAAAAAAAAAAATGTTTTTAGTAGAGATAAAGTCTCTCTTTGTTACCCAGGCTGGTTTTGAAATCCTGAGTTGATGTGATCCTTTAACTTCAGCCCCACCAAAGCACAGGGATTACAGGTATGAACCACCATGCCTGGCCCATCTTCTTCTTACCAGTAAAAATAAAGAAGCCAGATGGTTCTTCCAACAGTTTGACTTAACCTTTTTTTAAAATAACTTGATAATGTAGCTTGAACAATATATTTTGCATTTTCCACATTACTGTAGGGAAGAGGGTTGCCAAAGTTTCATGATACATAGCAAGGATCTCTTTTTCTGTAGCCATAAAAATATTTTTTCCTCACATTTTTTAAGCTTTCACTAACATTCTCCTCAAGGACCTGCATGATTTCACTAACAGTGTTCTAAAAGCCCTTCCCAGCGTTCTTATGTCTTGTTCCGAAGCTAATGCAACATGTCTTGCTTTTGTGTTTTTCCATAGTAACACCCTTCTTCCAGGTACCAAAAAACCCGGGTAATTTATTGTTGTGTAACAAACAACTGCAAATATGAGTCTCTTTAAATAACAATAATTATTTTACTCATACATCTTCAATTTGACCAAGACTCTACATTAAGTATATAAATATGTATATATTTTGCTATTCAGCTAGGGCCTGGGACCCACTGTCAAACGGCTGCCTCACATGATGGGTATGTTAATGCTGGTTGTCAGGTGGAAACTCACCAAGTCTGTGGGCCAGGACATTGGTTCTTCTCTACGTCGGCCTTTTCATAGACTGAACTTTCTTATCCACAATGGCTGAATTCCAAGAGTAAACATCCCCAGTGAACAGAGTGGGAATGCATAAAAGTCATATGCCCTAGTTTCAGAAGTCACAGAGCATCACTTCCAGCATTCAGTATGTGAAAATGAAGGTATACGGGTTCATCAGAAAATGCATATCATAAAAAACTATGCATGCATTTCAAAAACAATTTGCACCAAAATAAACTTGTACTAACTTGTTAAGATATGCCTAAACAGCATCTAGTTTGAGGCAATAAGAACAATAAGACATCAGTTTGACAAAAACCTCTATCAGACTAACATGAATTCTGATACAATTGAAAGAAGAACAAACATTAAATTTATGGGGAAGCTTGGGTGGAAGAATGGTGAAATCATTGATACTTTAAAAAAAGTTTGTTAGGACAATGCACCAAAATAAATCAGCAGTTTACAAATGGATAACTTATTTTGAGAAGGGAAAAGAGAATACTGAAAATGAAGCCAAAAGTGGCAGGCCATCTACATCAATTTGCAAGGAAAAATTCATCCTGTTTGTATCCTGATTAAAGAGGACAGATGATTAACAACAGAAATTATAGACAACACCATAGACATCTCAAATGGTTCAGCTTACACAATTCTGACTGAAAAATTAGTGTTGAGCAAACTTTCAACTTGATGTGTATGACAACCATTGCACCCAGATCAGCTGCAGACAAGAGTGGAGCTTTCAGTGGAAATTTTAAACAAGTGATTTTGAGATACTGAAGCTTTTTTGTTTCTTGAAAAATTATAACAGAAAATGAAACATGGCTTTACCAGTATGATCCTGAAGACAAAGCATAATCAAAGTGATGGCTACCAAGAGTTGGAGGTGGTCCAGTCAAAGCAAAAGTGGACCTATCAAGAACAAAGGCCATGGCAACAGTTTTTTTTTAAATGCTCAAGGCACTTTGCTTGCCAACTTTCTGGATGGCTTTGAAATGATGACCTCTGTGATTTTTTAGAGTGTTTTGAGAAAGGTAGCCAAAGCTTTAGCAGAAAAACACCCAGAAAACTTTACCAGAGAGCCCTTCTCCACCATAGCATAGCTCCTGCTGATTATTCCAATCAAAAAAGGGCAATTTTGGTGGGAAATAATTAGGCATCTTACAGTCCTTACAGTCCTGATTTGACTTGTTCTGACTTCATTTTGTTTCCAAATTGCAAATAATCTTTAAGGCACATCAACCTTAACTGTCTCACAATATTCTGTTACATAAATATGCCATATGTAAAATAATTTAGGAGTTACTCAAAGACCTGAAGCTTTAGCTGGAAAGATTCCAGGGCAGTCTTTCAGTTTGATATATTCAAATATTTTAGTTCACATATGCTTCTAGGAAGAATAGCCTAATTTCCTTCTCTAAGCTAGTAAGTTTATCTAAAAATATTTTGCAGTCTTAGAGTAACCTCTTGAGTAAAGGCTATATTGAGAACTCTAAAATCTTGCTTGTGACATTCAATAGTATTATTATATCTAAAGGACTAAAGTGATTCTGGCAGAAGACATTCAGCAGAAATAACAACAGGGGCTTCTTCCAAGAGAAAGAATCTGGTATGCTAATTACTGACCTAAACTCTTTGGAGGAAAGACTGCAAGTGTGAAAGCAGAAAGAACTGAACTAATAAGATTTGTAACAATTTGAGCCAAGGAACATTTCTTTCCAGATATCCAAAATTAAAGGTGACAATGAACTTTCTTTGCTACCACAGGGAAGAATGGGGCTTAAGTGAATCAACAGAGACTTGAGACTTGAGAAGGTAACCATGGAGGTAATATGTAGAATATCAGAAAAAGTGAGAGGCAGTGGTTGAATTAAGGTATAAGTGGTGATCCCGAACACCATAATTTATCACTGGGGCTCAGGGACAGCCTGGTAAGATCACGATCAAGATTTACTGCAGGAGTTACATGAGTGAAACAGAAAAGTACTGACTTCCCACAATATTCACCTTCAAAAGAGCAATGAGGAAAATAACAAAAATTGTCAGAAGCAACTCTTTCTGACTTGGGAAATTAACCAAAGCATGTAGCAATCCAGAGAACATTTTCTTGAGGAAAATTGCTGAACCTCAGTAAGAACAGGGGGTTTTATGGAGTTTTTACTTTCCCTACTCTTATGCCCCACTCTTCAGCTTTGTGATAGCATTAAAAAAAGTCATCTTTACAGTAAGAGCATATAGCATCTCAACCACTGAAAGGAGCAGAATATAGCAAACAGGACATAACTAGAGAACTTTCAAAGTCTGTTACCAAAGGATTGTCATTGTTTAACATGGAGAGCAGCACTTGCTATTCTGCCCATGTAGGGCTTCAGTTGAAGATCTTTCAATGACTTTTCCACAGGGACTGCTGAAAATAATTAAAGGCAAATAATTAATTTAATGACTGTCTTGTGTGTTGGATAACAGTTGAGGCTTAGCTGACTAGCTAAGGCTTAAAGGTTTATTTGTAATTCCTATTTTTTTCCTATCTGATTGTAAAGATAACTGTATAATGCAATAAATCTAAATCTAAGCTGATAAACACACAATGTATATAGAAGTAGTCTGTATGACAATAAGTGCAAAATTATGAGAAGGAGTAAAGGAGCTATAGAGAAGAATATTTTGCATAATATTGAAATTAGGTTGGTATTAATCCAACTAGGTTATTATGAGTTATAACGTCAAAAGTAGTCCTCAGAGCCATCATTAATAAAAATAAAGTTATATAAAGAAATTAGAAGGATATTAAAATGAGACACTATAAAATACCTATTTAACACAAAAGAATGCAATAATGGAGAAACTGAGAAACAAAGAAGATACAAGATATATAGAAAAGAAATAGCAAATGGCAGATGTAAGCCTTACCTTAGCAGTAATTACATTAAATTTAAATGAATTCAGCTCTCCAGTTTAAATGGAGATTGACAGAATGGATTTTTAAAAAATCTATTCAACTGTATTATCTATAAAATCAAACACTTATTATTTAATGATGTAAGCATGTTGGAAGTAAAAGGATGAAAAAAGATATATCACGTGAAGAATAATCGAAAGAGAACTGGGATTACTATAGGAATGTTACACAAAATAAAATTTAGACAAAAATAGTAGCAACAAAGAAAACTCTTCAATAATGGTAGGAGGCCAATTACTTGGAAAACATAACAAGTATAAACACCTATTCCTCTAGTATACAGAAATAAGTGAAATAAATCTAAAGACATGCACAAAGAGAAACGTATAGCTGCAAATAGCTGTATTAAAAATTTTTAAAGCAAGCTAAGGAAGAAAATAATAAAAATTTCAGTGATTAAATGAAATAAAAATAAAAACAGTACAGGAAATTAACAAAATCAAAAGACAGTTTTTTGAAAAAATCAACAGTATTGACCAACCACTATATAAACTGAACAAGAAAAAGAGAAGAATTAAATTACTAAATAAAACATGAAGAATAGGTCATTCCTACAAAATTTACAAAAACAAAAAGATTTTGTGAAAACACCATGAGCAATTATATGTTAACAGATTAGATAACTCAGATAAAATTGGAAGATTCCTAGACAGAAACCAGTGAAACTTTCTCAAGAAAAAACCCAGAAAGTTGAAATAGAATCACCACCATTGAATTAACAATCAAAAAACTTCTCACCAAGAAAATCTCAGGACCACACTACAGAAAGCATGTAGTCCCGAGGTTTTAATAAACACCAATACGTTCAAACTTTTCCAAAAACAAGAGGAGGAGGAACCACATTTGAGTTCATTTGATAAGGCCAGTAGTACCGCAATTCAAAAACCATGAAAATATATTTTTAAACCTCTGTAAACTAGTGTCCCTTATGAATAGAGTTTCATAAATCCTCAAGTAAATACTAGCAAACTGAATCTAATAACATAAAGAAAATTACACATCATAAGTGAAATTATTCTACAAATGCAAGGTTGGTTCAATAAATAAAAAATAAACCAGTGTAATACCCCATATTAATAGAAGAAAAGAAAAAAAGCACATGATTATCCCAATAAAAACTGGAAAAAAAACCTGACAAAATTCAACATTGTTTCATCATTTTTAAAAACTCAACAAACTAGAAGAAAATTTATCGATCCAATGAAGGATGTCTAAAACATAATTTTAAAAACTCTACAGTTTAACATCACACTAAGTAAATTTAGAAATAAAGTGAAGATATCTACTGTCATCAGTTCTACTTAATACTATATTGTAGTAGAAATTAAAACTAGCAAAATTAGGCAACAGAAAAATTCAAAATATCCATGTTGTAATGAAAGAAATAGAAATCTCTATGTGTAGATAACATAATCATATGCATAGAAAATAGTAAGGAATTCATAAAAATACTAGAGCTTGTAAGTGCATTCAGAAAGTTCACAAGTTGTAAGATCAATATACAAATATCATTTGTATTTCTACATTCTGGCAATGAACAATCTGAAAATGAAATGAATAAAACAATTCTATTTGCAATAGTATCAAAAAAGTAAATTATGTAGGGATAAATTTAACATAAGATGTGTAAAATTTGTACATTGAAAACTATAAAATGTGATTGAAAAAATTAAGGAAAACCAAATAAACAAAAATTTATTTAATGTTCACAGATTGAAAGACTTGTTATTGTTAAAAGGCAATAATTCCCAAATTGCTAGAGTAAATGTAATTCCTTTTAAATCAGAACTACTTTTTTTCTGTACATATTTTCAGACAACACTGATCAGATATAAAATACAATAACTAAAAGCGATTATAAAATCATTTATATCCTCAAAAGAGGCAAGGACAAATATTGGTGAAAATGTGAAGAAAGGGAAACTCTCATATACTGTTGGTGGGACTGTAAATTAGTACAACCACCACAGAGAACAGTTTGGTGGTTCCTCAAAAAAATAAAAATAGAGCTACCACATGATCCAGCAATTCCAGTCCTGGGTATATACCCCAGTAGAAGGAAATCAGTATATCCAAAAGAAAAGAAATCAGTATATCAGAGAGATATCTGCACTCCCATGTTTGTTGCATCACTGTTCACAATAGCTAAGATTTGGAAGAAATGTAAATATCCATCAACAGATGAATGGATAAAGACGATGTGTTACACACACACAGAAGAGTACTATTCCACCATAAAAAAGAATGAGATCTTGTTATTACCAGCAACATGGATGGAAGTGGGGATCATTATGTTCAGTGAAATAAGCGAGGACAGAAAGACAAACATTGCATGTTCTCACTTATGCGCTGGATCTAAAAATCAAAACAATAGAACTCATGGACATAGAGAGTAGAAGGATAATTACTAGAGGCTGAAAAGGGTAGTGTGGGGCTGGAGGGGAGGCGGGGATACTTAATGGTTACAATAAATAGAGACAATAAACAAGTCCTACTCCTTGATAGCACAATAGGGTGACTATAGTCAACAATATCTTAATTATACATTTTAAAATAACTAAAAGAGTGCAATTGGATTGTTTGTAACACAATAGATAAATGCTTGAGGGGGTAAATACTCCATTCTTCACGATGTGATTATTTCACATTCCATACTTGTATTAAAACATCCTATGTACTCCATAAATGTATATACTTACTCTGTACCAGCAAAAATTAAATATTAAATTTTTTTTTTAAATTGCCTGTTGAAGAACATCTTGGGTGTTTCTAGCTTTTGGCTGATACAAATAAAACTACTATGTATAAAAAAATTAAATTAAATTAATAAAAGAGACAAAAGTTGAAAAAAAATAATTTGAGTACACATTTCTCCAAAGAAGCTATATATATATAGCCATATAGTCAATAAGTATATGAAAATATTCTCACTATCATTAGTCATTAAGGGTAACTAAAGATGTATTAGTTCATTCTCTCACTGTTATAGAGATACTACCTGAGACTGAGTAATTTATAAAGGAAAGAGGTTTAATTGATTCACAGATTCACAGGGCCAGGAAGGCCTCAGGGAACTTACAATCATGGTGGAAGGAGAAGGGGAAACAAGGACCATCTTACAGCAGGAAGGTGGGAGGGGAACTGTCAAACACCAGATGTTGTGAGCACTCACTCACTATCAAGAGAAAAGCATGGAAGAAACCGCCCCTATGATCCAATCATCTCCCACCAGGTCCCTCCCTTGACACCTGGAGATTACAATTCCAGATGAGATTTGGGTGGGGACACAATGTGAAACCATATCAAAGGAAATGCAATGGATGGCTACACACTGAAAGATAGTTGACAGTAGCATTTACAAAGATACGGATAAATTGTGTGCCTTATACATTGAAGATAAGAATGTAAAATAATACAACTGCTTTGGAAAACAGTTTAGCATTTTCTCAAATAGTTAAATATAGAATTACCTTATTACCTAGTGATTTCACTGCTAGGTGTACCCCCAGGAGAATTGGAAACATATATTTATATAACAAACTATACATGAATGTTCACACCATTATTTTGTATGCTAATAGAATAATTTTAATTGGAAACAACCCAAATATCTATCAGCAAATGAATGGATAAACAAATTGTGCTATATGCATACAATGGAATATTTTTCAGCCATAAAAACAAATGAGGCATTTCTAGATGTTCCAACATAAAAGAACCTTGAAAACATACTATCCAGAAGAAGCTAGATACTAAATGCTGCATTACAGAATGATTTCATTTAGATGAACTGTACAAAATAGGCAAATCGATAGTGAATTGCCAGGGCCTGTATGGAAATAGATAAGGGTGAGTGGCTATTCATGAATTATATGTTTTAAAATCATCAGTTTTATAATATGTTAATTCTGTCTCAAATTTTTAAAATCCTCAAGTAAAATAAACTGACAAAAATTACTATCAAGACTATTGTGGTGGAAGTGACAGGGTGTAGCACACCTTTTTGTATTATCAGAACTTCACCATTGAGTACAAACTCGTGAGACCAGCAGCAATAAAACCTGAATAGATGGAGATTGATTTCTCCCCTTAGGGCAGCAACTGTGATGCTGGGCCCCAAACAGTATACAGGTAAATAATGAGGATGAGGGAGCCATGATTAATGTAGGTATCCCCATTAGGTTTTAAGAAGAGATAGGAAGGAAAACTTAGACAAGGACAGGGCTGCCTGCTAATAAAAAATGTAAAATGCTGTAGTCTTCTAATTCAGGTGTCAAGAAAAATAAGGCCTAATTTTATAGTAATGCACTTTCAAAGTCAAAGCACTTGGTTTTCAAATTTATCATTTAAAAAATCCACATTGAGCGAAGGCCAGTAGTTATTCTGGTAGAAAATATTCATCTTTATGTTAAGGAATTATAATTCTCTTGCTAATTTAATAAAAGCTTTTCTTAGAGATGGATATTTCACTTTGTAAAATGATTTTTGGCCATTTATTTGGAGCATCATATGTTTTTATCTTATTAATGAGATGAATTTTAGTAGTATAATTCTCAATATGACTCATTTTTCTAATTTTAAATTTTATGTGATAATTTTACAGAGTTCTTACATCTAGTACTTTATTCTAAATGTGTTAAAATGTCATATTATATAAGCTTTAAAATCTTTATACATGATAACAAAGAGTTTGTAAGGTTTTTTCGCTATGTTTTATAGTTTTATCCTCATGTTAAGTTACAATTGGATGTAGAAGCATTGCAGTGCTATCTATACTCATAATTTATTTCCTAAAGTCTTTAAAATTTTTAATGAGTCACTCAAAAAGTTGAAAATGTGAACATATTTTATTTTTGATAGTTTATTTCAAGCATTAAAATTCCTGAGATCAGAGTTTGATACTGTGACAGAAACCAGAATTTGGAGAGGTTTGGGCTACTAGAAAATGTAGAGCAGAATACCAGGAGGACAATACTGCACTGAAAGACAGCTTAGGAGAACTACAAAATAGTTTCCTCCCTTTTTCCACTGAGTACTAAGATATGTGGGAATGGGATGAAACTCTCCAAATATGCAGAAAAAACAACCATAGAAGAGCAGGCTCACCAAATCCTGTAGGTAAGACAGGATCATTCGGGAGAGTCCTCAGAAAGAATATGCCTTAGTAGTAGGGCTAAATTAGCTTCAGAATAAAGGCTCCTCTGTATTTAGCATAATAAATAATAAAATGCAAAGCTTGAAATAATCAAGCTGTTGCCAGTTAACTCTGTGCTAAACCAACATCCAATATATCTTTTAGAAATACAGACAAATTTGACACTTAAGCCCAATGAAAAATTGTCAGGTGTGCAAAAAAGCAGGAAAATAAAATAGAGAACCATGAAAAAATCTATCAATGGAAATAAAGATTCTATAATTAGCATTCAAGGTAAAACAGATATTATAAATCTTTAAAATATGCTCACAGAAATGAAGAAAAGAAGAAACATAATAAAGAAGTTAAATAACCATGAATTAAAGGCCAGATTGAACTTGATAAAAATGAAAAATATAGTATTAGAAAAGAAAAATACATTGAGACTGAATTACCAACAGATGTAAGAAACAGTTGGTTAACTTAAAGATATTATGCATATTCGTAAATAAGAAAAGAGAACAACACTAAGAAGAATGAACAGAGCCTCAGTGAAATGTAGAATAAGTGGTTTCATATATAAGTAATGGGGGTTACAAATGGAGAGGAGAAAGAAGGAACCAACAGAAAGTATTATATTTAAAATGGGTGAAGTTTATTTTTATAAATAATTTCTCATTAAAATTAATTTTTAAAATTCTAAAAGTGTCAAGTTGGCTTCTGTCATTTAGAGCTATTGAGAAGTGTCAAGTTAATTTTCTCTCTTTTGTTGGCAGTATACCCTTCAATTTTGAACAAATGCTGAAGTTAGTGAAAATTATTTTATTATATTTAGCATGCTATCTACAGTAAGTGAAGCAGTGAATACTATGGTAACACAATTGGTTAGAATGGGTCAAAATTTGTTGGTCTTTTTTGCAAATTTTAGGAGGCCCAAGGATTAACAACCCTAACTTCATACCTCCAGCAATACTTCCATATTGTACTTTACCCTAGTCCCCATATATGAAGTTGCTAATGGTTGTCTGTTAGGTTTGCTTACATTTATTTCTTGATCAATTGATTTCTTTTTCCTCTATACATGGGGTGAATTACTGGCTGGTTACTTCTCTTCTTGCACTAGTTTTGCCTGAAATATATATAGTATCACAATATCTAGTTGCAGAAGCCACTTATCTTGGTTTCGAAGTTGTTAAAAGATTTCCCTCTTTACCTGTGCAAATTGGGAAAACTCTAGGAAAGTAAATGTGTGGGTGCAGAAAATCATATTAGAGAAGAAGTTTGGGGAATTTTAAAAAGAAGTTGAGATAATGAATGTAATATGATTTCTTATTCCACTATGTGTAAGACCCCAGGAGTATGCATTTAAAAAATAATATCTCATTTAAATAGGTTGTAATAAGGAAATAAACCTTTGGCAATTATGCATTAGACATGTTTCAATAGTTTTAGTGGAAGTGACATCAAACTCTGCATTGACTTGACTGCACAGTTCTATCAAAACATTAAAACCAGATCTAAATATATGTCTATATGGACAAAACTTATATTCTGCTAATCTAAAACATAAAAATATATAGATTCTTCAAACTGTGTACTAACATGAAGTCAAATGGAAATTAATGAAGTAAGTTACTTCTGTATTTTAGTATTTACTTTTTTAATTTTTCTGCTAAGATGGATCTTAGAGACAGATAAAACTTCAGTTCTATAGATATTTAAATTGAAGACACAATTATACTGCTGCAGTCGGCTAAGTGAAGTTCTACTTAAAAGAGGAGTTGTGATACAATTTTCTTTAATAATTTCTACTAAAAGGACACCAACATTATCTTTTATCTTATATTTTCTTAACTGACAAGAAATAAGAAACTTTTGTTTTTGTTTTTCTTTATTTCCAAAATACCACCTCTGGAGCTATATTCAATTTGAGCAACAGGTAAAGAAAATAATTAAGTTGTTTATAGCCAACTTTTTACTAAAAACAAATATATATGTTACAAAATGTAATTGTACAAGCTAGTTGCTTGCATGTAACAATTCCTTAAATAAGAAGGCATGAAATACAACTATTGCTTGATTTTTTATAATTTTAAAACAAAAGAAGATAAAAATTCAATGAAAGAAAAGAGAAAGCAGAAACATTTTAGGAGACAATAATAATTTCACAATAAACAAATGAACACATTTGGAAAGAGTCTGCAGTAGTAACTTGAAAGGCATTTGACAAGTACAGCCTGATTGAGAAGCACATACGACATCAGGAACAAAACCAAAAGAGAGAGAGAGAATAATGTTTAGTAGAAAACAACATAAAGAAACTTCAAACCCTGACACCAGCCAAAAATCTTTCCTAGGCTGAGAAATAACTACAAACAGTAGGAAATACTCATTTAATATTCATTAAACTGTCACAGCTTCAACCTAGGATACATTCCATGACCTTAAACAATCTTGAGTCTCCTTTCAAGATAAATGAAGCACAAAGCAGAACCATTCACTCTTTTAAAGAGGGTCAAGCATACTAGACCACAGTGAGTTTTAGCAGACACAGATGTGGTACTGAGGAATTGAAAGTAAACTAAGGTCAGCATGTGGGCATCAAGTCATAACAGGCTAGAGTTGATAAACTTTCTGTCTTTTCTTATCTCTTTGTGACTTAACCTAACAATTGTCCACATTTCTGTGACAGAGAGACAGCCTTGGGAAAATAGTGATAAAGGCAAATTTATCTGGTGCCTATGTGTTAATTGTATCAGCACTCTTAGTTTTTCTTCTCAGGCATCTGTTTCCTACCCTCCAATTTCATGAGACCCTGCTCCAGGATACCTGTTAAATAATAAATTTTTAGCATCAGAGCATTACTTAGTTATATAATATTAGAGAAAGCAAATCTCTTAGATCTCACCTTATGATCACACATCTAATTCTCTTCCAATGAGACCAACTTAGATAAAGTATATAATTAGGGCAATTGATCCCAGGGACAAATTTCATTAACCATGACTGTGTGGTAGTGATGCTGGTGGTGAAAAACTTAGTGGTAGGAGCCACAGGATCACAGGGAGCCGGATCCAAGGAAATACCCATGGTCTGACATTTCTCTGTTTCTTTTCACCAGATGACTTGGTTTCAAACTATGAGGCCAGTGGCCCCAGGAATTACAAAATTGTTAACAATCTATTTCTTAGACTTGTACATTCCATAACTTACCACTTGTTTATTCTTCTAGCAAGGAGAAATATATTTTAACAGAATTTACCATGAGCTTTAAATATAATATGTGATATGTATATATTTTAAACATAATACCTTGGAATCTTCCTAGGTTACCAATTTACAAGAATATTCATGGTCACTATGTGAGTATTAGCTTGGAATTCTTGGAGAAAGTATATCTGCTTGGACAATTTTATTTATTATCTCCATTTATCTTGAGTCAACTAAAGCTCAAAGACATTAGGTATCTTACCTAAAGTCACATGGCTAATATATGATGAAATATTGAAAAGGGCTATTTCTGGGAGCAAGATATGTTCATATGACTCTATTAATGACGTTCTGAAGAATCAAGTTTTGAAAAACCATGAAAACTGTTGCCAGATAAAATATAGTATGCTCATAAAATTTGAATTTCAGAAAAGCAACATAATTTGTATAAGTATGTCCCAAATTTTGCATGAGATATATTTATGCTAAAAATTATTCTTTGTTAAATTTCAAACTTACCTTAGGGTGTGGAATTTTTGTTTACTAAACCTGACAATCCTACCCATGACCCATGCAAATTGCCATAAACTCTGCCTGCTTATTAGCTGATATCATCAAAGGCTCTATCAGAGAAATTTGATGACAAATAAGAACACATTGAGAAGAAACACCTACTTACCAAAGACGGTGCTGAAACAAAAAATATATGGTGAAGTCCTCTACTCTCACAGAGTTTATAATTAAGTCATGTGGAGGAAAATAACCCATACGAAGTAACAATGAGTGAAACAAGAAAATGAGCTAGTAGGTATTGTGAGTTATGAAGAGAAGAAAAATCAAAGAACATCAACTAGCAAGGGAAGAGATCTTTAAGGGAGTGGAGAGGATGAATAGTTGGAAAGTGAAACTGTCTGGGAAAACTATTGTAAATTGCTTCTGATTCTTCTACTTGTGAAACACAGGAAATTTCAATACATTTCAATGCCTGTCATTGAATATGTGCAAAGCAAGCCAAAGCTCTCTCTCAATCAGAGACAGAAACATAAGTGTATTCATCAAGAGAGGAATAATGAACAGACATAAGAGGAGACAATGATGTGAAGGTAAGAAAGCTTTGAAGAGAGTAGATCAGTTATTTTCAGTTAGGATCTCGATAGTGGCATCAATATTACCTAGGAATTTATTAGAGACGCAAGTCCTACGCTTCACCCAAAAAATGCTGAACCAGAATACCTGGGGCCAAGGCCCAGCCATCACTATTTTACTTTTATTATACTTTAAGTTCTGGGTTACCTGGGCAGAACTTGCAGCTTTGCTACATAGGTATACACGTGCCATAGTGGTTTGCTGCGCCCATCAACCCAACACCTACATTAGATATTTCTCCTAATATTATCCCTCCCCTAGCTCCCCACCCCCACAACAGGCCCTGGTGTGTGATGTTCCCCTCCCTGTGTCCATGTGTTCTCATTGTTCAATTCCCACTTACGAGTGAGAACATTTGGTGTCTGGTTTTCTGATCTTGTGATAGTTTGCTGAGAATGATGGTTTCCAGCTTCATTCATGTCTCTGCAAAGGACATGAACTCATTCTTCTTTATGGCTGCATAGTATTCCACGGTGTATATGTGCCACATTTTCTTAATCCAATCTATCACTGATGGACATTTGGGTTGTTTCCAAGTGTTTGCTATTGGGAATAGTGCCGCAGTGAACATATGTGTGCATGTGTCTTTATCGCAGAATGATTTATAATCCTTTGGGTATATGCCCAGTAATGGGATTGCTGGGTCAAATGGTATTTCGAGTTCTAGATCCTTGAGGAATTGCCACACTGTCTTCCACAATGGTTGAACTTATTAACACTCCCACCAACAGTGTAAAAGCGTTCCTATTTTTCCACAACCTCTCCAATATCTGATGTTTCCTGACTTTTTAATGATCGCCATTCTACCTGGCATAAGATGGTATCTCATTGTAGTTTTGATTTGCATTTCTCTAATGACCAGTGATGGTGAGCATTTTTTCATATATCTGTTGGCTGCACAAATGTCTTCTTTTGAGAAATGTCTGTTCATAACCTTTGCGCCCTTTTAGATGGGCTGTTTTTTTCTTTTACATTTTTTTAAGTTCTTTGTAGATTCTGAGTATTACCCCTTTGTCAGAGGAGTAGATTGCAAAAATTTTCTCCCGTTCTGTAGGTTGCCTGTTCACCCTGATGATAATTTCTTTTACTGTGCAGAAGCTCTTTAGTTTAATTAGATCCTAATTATCAAGTTTGGCTTTTGTTGCCATTGCTTTTCATGTTTTAGACATGAAGTCTTGCCCAAGCCTATGTCCTGAATGGGATTGCCTAAGTTTTCTTCTAGGATTTTTATGGTCCTAGGTCTTACGTTTAAGTCATTCATGCATCTTGAGTTGATTTTTCTATTAAGGTGTAAGGAAGGGGTCCAGTTTCAATTTTCTGCATATGGCTAGCCAGTTTTCCCAACAGCATTTATTAAATAGGGAATCTTTTCCCCATTACTTGTGTGTGTCAGGTTTGTCAAAGATCAGATGATTGTAGATGTGTGGTGTTATTTCAGAGGCCTC
>NW_012112919.1:2163523-2237743 GCF_000951035.1 Colobus angolensis palliatus | reverse complement strand
GGCATCCTTGTTTTGTGCCAGTTTTCAAAGAGAATGCTTCCAGTTGTTACCCATTCAGTATGATATTGGCTGTGAGTTTGTTATAAATAGCTCTTATTATTTTGAGATACGTTCCATCCATACCTTGTTTGTTGAGAGTTTTTAGCATGAAGGACTGTTGAATTTTGTTGAAGGCCTTCTCTGCAACTATTGAGATAATCATATGGTTTTCTCGTCGGTTCTGTTTATGTGATATATTACGTTTATTGATTTGTGTATGTTGAACCAGGCTTGTATCCCAGGGATGAAGCCGACTTGATCGTGGTGGATAAGCTTTTTGATGTGCTGCTGGATTCGGTTTGCCAGTATTTTATTGAGGATTTTCGCATCGATGTTCATCAGGGACATTGGTATAAAGTTCTCTTTTTTTGTTGTGTCTCTGCCAGGCTTTGGTATCAGGATGATCCTGGCCTCATCAAATGAGTTAGGGAGGATTCCCTCTTTTTCTATTGATTGGAATAGCTTCAGAAGGAATGGTAACAGCTCCTCTTTGTACCTCTGGTAGAATTTGGCTGTGAATCCATCTGGTCCTGGACTTTTTTTGGTTGGTAGGCTATTAAGTATTGCCTCAATTTCAGAGCCTGTTATCGGTCTATTCAGAGATTCAACTTCTTCCTGGTTTAGTCTTGGGAGGGTGTATGTGTCCAGGAATTTACCCATTTCTTCTAGATTTTCTTGTTTATTTGTGTAGAGGTGTTTACATTATTCTCTGATAGTAGTTTGTACTTCTGTGGGATCGGTGGTGATATCCCCTTTATCATTTTTTACGGTGCGTATTTGATTCTTCTCTCTTTTCTTCATTGTTAGTCTTCCTAGTGGTCTATCAATTTTGTTGATCTTTACAAAAACCCAGCTCCTGGATTTATTGATTTTTTGAAGGGTTTTTTGTGTCTCTATCTCTTTCAATTCTGCTCTGATTTTAGTTATTTCTTGTCTTCTGCTAGCTGTTGAATATGTGTGCTCTTGCTTCTATAGTTCTTTTAATTGTGATGTTAGGGTGTCGATTTTAGATCTTGCTTGTTCTCTCATGGTCATTTATTGCTATAAATTTCCCTCTAAACACTGCTTTAAATGTGTTCCAGAGATTCTGGTATGTTGTTTCTTTGTTCTCATTGGTTTCAAAGAACATCTTTATTTCTGCCTTCATTTCGTTATGTACCCAATAGTCATTCAGGAGCAAGTTGTTCAGTTTCCATGTAGTTGTGTGGTTTTGAGTGAGTTTCTTAATCCTGAGTTCTAATTTGATTGCACTGTCATCTGAGAGACAGTTTGTTATGATTTCTGTTCTTTTACATTTGCTGAGGAGTGCTTTACTTCCAATTATGTGGTCAGTTTCAGAATAAGTGTGATGTGGTGCTGAGAAGAATGTATATTCTGTTTATTTGGGGTGGAGAGTTCTATAGATGTCTATTAGGTCTGCTTGGTGCAGAGCTGAGTTCAAGTCCTAGATATCCTTGTTAACCTTCTGTCTCATTGATCTAATATTGACAGTGGGGTGTTAAAGTCTCCCATTATTATTGTGTGGGAGTCTAAGTCTCTTTGCAGGTCTCTAAGCACTTGCTTTATGAATCTAGGTGCTCTGTATTGGGTGCATATATATTTAGGATAGTAAGCTCTTCTTGTTGAATTGATCCCTTTACCATTATGTAATGGCCTTCTTTGTCTCTTTTGATCTTTGTTGGTTTAAAGTCTGTTTTATCAGAGACTAGGATTGCAACTCCTGCCTTTTTTTTTTTTTTTTTTTCTTTGGCTTTCCATTTGCTTGGTAGATCTTCCTCCATCACTTTATTTTGAGCCTATGTGTGTCTCTGCATGTGAGATGGCTCTCTTGAATACAGCACACTGATGGGTCTTGACTCTATCCAATTTGCCAGTCTGTGTCTTTTAATTGAGGCATTTAGCCCATTTACATTTAAGGTTACTATTGTTATGTGTGAATTTGATCCTATCATTATGATGCTAGCTGGTTTTTTTGCCCATTAGTTAATACAGTTTCTTCATAGTGTCAATGTTCTTTAAAATCTGGAATGTTTTTGCAGAGACTGGTACCCATTGTTCCTTTCCATGTTTAGTGCTTCCTTCAGGAGCTCTTGTAAGGCAGGTCTGGTGGTGACAAAAATCCCTCATCATTTGCTTGTCTGTAAAGGATTTTATTTCTCCTTTGCTTGTGAAGCTTAGTTTGGCTGAATATGAAATTCTGGATTGAAAATTCTTTTCTTTGAGAATGTTGAATATTGGCCCCCCTTCTCTTCTGGCTTGCAGGGTTTCTGCCAAGAGATCCACTGTCAGTCTGATGAGCTTTCCTTTGTGGGTAACTCAGCCTTTCTCTCTTGCTGCCCTTAACACTTTTTCCTTCATTTCAACCTTGGTGAATCTGATGATTATGTGTCTTAGGGTTGCTCTTCTCAGGGAGTATCTTTGTGCTGTTCTCTGTATTTCCTGAATTTGAATGTTGGTCTGCCTTGCTAGGTTGGGGAAGTTCTCCTGGATAATATCCTGAAGATTGTTTTCTGACTTGGTTCCATTCTTCCTGTCAATTTTAAGTACACCAATCAAACATAGATTTGGTCTTTTCACATAGTCCCATATTTCTTGGAGGTTTTGTTCATTTCTTTTCATCTTTTCTCTAATCTTGTCTTCTCTCTTTCTTTCATTAAGTTGATCTTCAATCACTGATATCCTTTCTTCTGTTTGATCGATTTGGCTATTGATACTTATGTATTCTTCACAGAGTTCTCCTGCTGTGTTTTTCTGCTCCATCTGGACATTTATATTCTTCTCTACATGGGTTATTCTAGTTAACAATTCGACTAACCTTTTTTCAATGTTCTTAGCTCCCTTGCATTGGGTCAGAACATGCTCCTGTAGCTCAGAGGAGTTTGTTATTACCCACCTTCTGAAGTCTACTTCTGTCAGTTCATCAAATTCATTCTCCATCCAGTTTTGTTCCCTTGCTGACGAGGAGTTGTGATCCTTTGAGGAGAAGAGGCATTCTGGCTTTTGGAATTTTCAGCCTTTTTGCACTGGTTTTTCCTCATCTTTGTGGATTTCTCTATCTTTAGTTTTTGATGCTCGTGACCTTCGGATGGGATCTTTGGGTGGATGTGCTAATCCTTTCTGTTTGTTTCTTTTCCTTCTGACAGTGAGGCACCTCTGCTGCAGGTCTGCTGGAGTTTGCTGGAGGTCCACTCCCGACCCTATTCGCTTGGGTATCACCAGCGGAGGCTGCAGAGCAGCAAAGATTGCTGCCTGTTCTTTCCTCTGGAAGCTTCGTCTCAGAAGGGCACCTGCCAGGTGCTAGCCAAAGCTCTCCTGTATGAGGTGTCTGCCGACCTCTACTGGGAGGTGTCTCCCAGTCAGTACACACGGGGGTCAGGGACCCACTTGAGGAGGCAGTCTGACCCTCAGAAGAGCTTGAAGGCTGTGCTGAGAGGTCTGTCACTCTCTTCAGAGCGGTCAGGCAGGGACGTTTTAAGTCTGCTATAAGCCCCTGACTGTGGCTGCTGCCTTTTTTACAGAGATACCCTGTCCAGAGAGGAGAAATCTGGCAGTCTGGCCACAGCAACCTTGCTAAGCTTCAGTGGGTTCCACCCAGTTCGAACTTCCCACTGGCTTTGTTTACACTGTGACTATAAACCACCTACTCAATTCTCAGAAATGGCAGACGCCCCTCCGCCAACCAAGCTCGAATGTCCCAGGTGGATCTCAGATTGTTACCTTGCTGGCAGCAAGAATTTCAAGCCAGTGAATCTTAGTTTCCTGGACTCTGTGTGGGAGGGACCTGCCATGCTAGACCACTTGGCTCCCTGGCTCCTGCCTTCCGCACCTCTTTCCAAGGGAGTGAAAGGTTCTGTCTCACTGGTGTTCCAGGTGCCACTGGGGTATGGAAAAAAAAAAAGAGCTCCTGCAGCTAGTTTGGTGTCTGCCCAATTGGCCATCCAGTTTTGTGTTTGAAACCCAGGACCCTGGTGGGGTAGGCACCAGAGGGGATCTCCTGGTTTGCAGTTTGGGAAGACTGTGGGACAAGCGCAGTATCTGTGCTGGAGTTTCTCAGGCTCAGACACTCACAGCTTCCCTTCCCTTGGCTAGGGGAGAAAATTCCCCAACCTTTTGCACTTCCCAGGTGAGGTGACCCTGCCCTGCTTCTGCTCGCCCTCCCACTGTCCAACCAGTCCCAATGAGATGAACTGGGTACCTCAGTTGGAAATGCAGACATCACCTGCCTTCTGTGTTGATCTCACTGGGAGCTGCAGACCAGAGCTGTTCCTATTCGGCCATCTTGAATCCTTCCGCTATCACTATTTTGATAAGCACCCCCCCACTCTCACCCCAGTGATTCTGAGGCATGGTAACTTTTAAGAAACATTGAAATCAGCTATGTAAAGGCACCTTCTTTTTTCTGTCTCCTAGAACAGCCTGGGAAGGATATGTCTACACTACAGAGGGCTAATCTCCAGTATCAAGTACAAATCTGACAGATATAAAGACAGTATCAATGCATCTAATTTGTCCATGCCTCTTATTTTCTCTTGAAATCATTCAAAATCCCTGTTAGGTGGTAGAACCATGATAATTATAAGGTCAAAATTCTTGAGCAGACTCTAATATCAAGAAGGTTGTTTCTGTCATGGAATAATACACAGCCATAAAAAACTGAAATTATGTCTTTTGCAGCAACAGGGATGCAGCTGGAAGCCATTATTCTAAGAGAGTTAATGTAGATACAGAAAACCAAATACCTCATGTTCTCACTTACAAGTGGTAGCTAAATATTGAGCACACATGAACGCAAATAAGGGAACAATAGACACCAGGGCTTACTTGAGGGGGAAGGGTGGGAGGAGGATGAAGGTCGAAAACAACACCTACTAGATACTATGCTCACTATGTGGGTGATGAAATCATTTATACAACAAACCCCAGCGAAATGCAATTTACTCATGTAACAAACCTGCACATGTACCCCTGTATTTAAAATAAAAGTTGAGAAAATAAAAAGAAGCTGGTTTCTTTCTAGAGGCATTAACTTTCACTTTCAAGTATTCAAAGTAATCATTTTATTCTTACAACACCTACCTTCTTTATCTACTATTAGTAATATAGTAGCATATTTTTTTTCTGGTAAATTTCAGTCCATTCATTAAAACATAACACAAAATGTTTTTAGAAAGTTTCTGTGTCGTTGTTGGAAGTTCAAATATAACTTGAGAATAAAATAGCTCAAGGGGACATTTGAGCTTTAGGTTTTAGGGAAGTTAATTGCGGATAATAATAGCTAATACTTATTGAGTGATAGCTATGAGTCAGATGCTCTTCAGAGGCTTGTATATGTATAGTCTTAATCTTCATAAACAACGTATGGAATATTATTATCCTTATTTTTACATGAGAAAACTGAAGCACCCAAAGGTTATATAGTTTTCTTATGGTCATGAAACTACTAAGCGAGAGAGACATGTTTACAGTGGAGGTAATCTACCTGCAGAGCCCAAACTCTTAACCATGGCAATGGACTACTTGCCATATGTGAGTAAGAGCTGACAAGTAAAAGGTGGAAAACTCTATGAGATTATTCGATAAATGGAAAGTAGTTTATGAAAATACATTCTGTTCTTAAAGGAAAAACACCTGTGATATAATACAGACATGAGAATATTGATTGTAATTTGAGAAAACGTTGTGATTCCCTATCGAATTCAGTATAAAAAGCCAATTAATGCATTAAAGCAAAAAAAAAGAAAAGAGTAATATTTAGGATGGTATAGTAACTAATTAACTTTTTAAAAAATTTGAGGCATTCCATACAAATTAAAATTCAAAATGTTATAAATTATAGCCATTTATGACAATCTTTCCAAATCAGATTACAAATACACGTGTGTGTGTATGTATATAGACACAAAAATTATAAATAATTTTTTCTCAGAATAATTTAAGTATAAATCAGATTGTTTTTGTTGTTGAGAGTTAGCATCATAAATATTGGTTCTGATGCAGTAAGTTCTTATATGGGTTGGAAAACATGAGACACATTTGTCCAGTAATAAGCAGTATCTGGCTCATAGTTGGCCATATTTATCAGGCATAAGATTGAAGTTGTGTTTTGGGATCATATCATAATGTGCTGTTGTGTAACATAAAGACCTTGAATTTTATTTGGCATGTAATGAGATATAGAATCTATTATTATTATTTTTAAATCAGGAATTGTATAATCAATCCTTTCTTTCAGAAAGAACAATGTGTAAGAAGGACAAAAATAATTTTAAAAAGACACAGAAATAAATTTTGAAGTTATTGAAATTTTCTATGTTAGAGATAATGGAGGTTTAAAGTAGAGTGTTTCAAATAGAGTTTAAAGGAGGAGTCAGAAATAAGGGGCATTTCAGTATCAGAATCAATACCAGGTGAGAATGAGAGAAGGGAGAAGTCAGGGATGATTGTAAGACTTTAAGCCTTTAAGTGATTGATGAACAGTGGCATCGTTAAAAGAAACACTAAAATAAAAGCTCTCCAGCCTACCTCCACCACTGCAGTCACCACTAAGACAACTGATTCCACTTCTGACAGTGACAAGATGGGATGTGATTTCTATAAAATCTTGTTCGGCTCTAAAAGTCCATAATGTTATAAAAATACATTTGAAATTAAAAGTAACAAAGTCATCTTACCAGGTATATAATGAATATATAGAGATAGGTATTAGTAACAGGTTGGAAATGCCCCAAAAGCAAATTCTAACATGCTTACGTAGTATTTATGAAGACACACACACACACACACACACACACCCTAAATATGAGCTAATTGATTCAACTCTTGTACTGTGCTTCTTTCAGCAATTTGAAGACCTCTAATTTGCTAGCAACAATGATATCACTTTTATGTTACCGAGCTTGAGTAACATTGTAAGGTTTAAGACTTGGGTTGTGATTTCCAGAAGCTCATCTGAGGAAGAATTCTGCCTCATAGTAATAAAATCCTTTTCTTCTAACTCCTCAAGAGTAGCTTTAATTAACTTTTTCTTTTGCACATACATTGGGTAATGTGGTCTTTATAATCAGTGTCTCAGATAATGAACATAGTTCAGAGAAAAGAATCCAGCTCAAAGTCCAGATGTACCAAAGTATTGTTCTTTCCTAACCACTCAACAACCCGCTGCTTAACTTTTTAAATGCACTTCCAAATTTACATAATAGAGAAAATGATAACTTTGGAGAACACTAATGTTTTTGCCTGTGGTATAAAAAGAAATCTCAGGTTATGAGGCTAAGGTTTGCATAAGTACACTACCTAGTACTGTGATTCTATTACCTTTATTTTCTCCATCTTCAAAGAACTATAAATACTTCTGCCAGAGAAATTTTTTCTTTTACTATATTATTTTCTGGCCCAAGAATCGTCAGTGTTTTTCTGATTCCATATGGACGATTTTCAGACTCTTCGTTTGCATTCACTGTCACCCAGTATTTGATCCTACTCAAATTATGCTACTTTCTCTCATTTTGATTTTGACCCGCTGTCCAGTATACACTCTTTCCCACCAACACAGGCCATTCTCAACTGCCTGCACAGTTTTCTATGTGTTCCTCTCTCTGTCTAGGATGACCCTTTCTTCCCCCTCCTCCCTAAATCCTACAAGTTTTTAGAAGTGCTGCTCTAGGTTCCCCTCTTCTAAAACTCCTTTTCTGGTCTGCAGTGATCTCCATCTACTCTGGAGCTCTGCTGAACATCTAATAAACTGAAACACATTCACACTTAACACTACCATTTGTTTCACCATCTCAGTTCTATCACTCCAACTAGATTTTTTTATCCAGAGTACTAGGTGATACATCATCTTCTTCATTTAACAACTTTAGTCAGTATTTGGCCATGTGATGGTGACATACTCTGATCTATCCATATGGGTTTTCTTAAAAGCTCCCATCTTGTTTAGGATTATTGAGTGCAGTATCATCTACCCAAATGTGTCTGTCTGTTTAATGGGTTGATTTAAATAATGGTCATTCTGTTCATTTTAAACAAATGTTGAGATACCTACTACATTGTAAACACTGTAATACATATAGAGAGTTAAACATGATGCTACAAAATAAACCACCAGAAAATCTCAGTGGTATACAAAAATAAGCATTTATATCTGTATCATAGATGTCTTCACATCATCTCAGGTTTAGCCATCTAGGCTAGGCTCAGCTGTATTTGGCCCCAATCTCTGAGGTTGTTCTAGGTCTGCTCTAAGTGTTACTCATTATCCTTGGATCAGAGGAAGTGCAAGGTGACCCTGCCAATGGAAAAAGATGGAAGAGAAGAGCACAAAGTCAATCATACATGCTCATTTCAAGTGTTCACTCATATCTTGTCCATTAGCATTATGTTCATTAAAACAAGTGATTATGGCCAAGCACCAAGTCAATGGAGGTAAAGGAAGTCATGACAATGGTATGAAGATGAGTATATAAATAACTACTACATGGAACTGATGCATTGGAAACAATAATTCACTCTATTACAAGAAGGTAGATATATAAAATTGACTTTTTGTTGGTGATGCTATCTGGAAGCTTGTATTCTCTTTAGGGAAACTGGTAAGTTCAAAAGTGATTAGAACTTAGTAATATAAGTGAAACATGTAAGATTCTTTTCACACTGGCCTAAAGTAGTATATAAAATCCCACTATTTATTTGCAAGATGTAGAATAGGTATTAGCTGATATTGATACTTTGTGGTTATTGAACACAAGTTAGATATTCATGAAAGCAGAGAAGTGGTAAGTAGCCATAATTAGAAAGAAGGTTGTTGAAAGAGTAGAAGAAGCCATCTAAGACATTATTTTTTATTTTTTACCATATATCTATGAGTCACTGAAATAGAAGAGAAAGAAATAGACAGTCTCTGAAATAGAAGAGAAAGAAAAAGAATAGTCTCTGAAATAGAAGAGAAAGGTGCACCTGTTGAAAAAGTATTACAGAAAAGAAACGAAAGGAAATCCAATAGTTTTATCTCTACACCCAAAATGGAGGTTAAAAGTTACACTGAAAATAACACTATTGCACGAAAGAAAGCATCCCATCATATCCTGTCAGACACATCAGATGAGGAGGATGTGAGTGTCACCATGGGGACAGGAGAGAAGCTGAGACTCTCAGCACATACAATATTGCCTGGTAGTAAGACACAAGAGGCTTCTAATGCCAAGCAGCAGAAGGAAAAATAAAATAAAATAAAATGAAAAGGAAGTGAAAGAAAGAAACAAAAGGCAGAGAGGTTCACTTTGGAAAATGGATCGACAAGTTCTGTTCCTCAGAGTTGGAGAGTGAGTCCTCAGAGAGTGGGGAGGATGACAGGGACTCCTTGGGGAGCTCCAGCTGCCTCAGGGGATCCCCTCTGGTGCTGAAGGACCCCTCCCTGTTCATCTCCCTGTCCGCTTCCTCCACCTCATCTCATCTCAAGGGGACTCTGCCACCCAGAAGCAGAACCCGAACCACACAGACCAGCACACCAAGCACTGGCAGACAGACAACTGGAAAACCATTTCTCTCCTGGCTTGGTCAGAGGTCAATTCTTTATCAGACTCCACATGGAGGAGACTGACAAGCGAGTCTGATTACTCCTCTGAGGGCTCCAGTGTGGAACTGCTGAAGCCAGTAAGGAAGAAGCAGGAGCACAGGAAGCTGGGCAGGCTGCAGGGCTCCCTGTCAGAGAAGAAAAGCCCCTTCCTCTCCAGCACAGAGGCACTATCCTCAAGATGGACAAGAAGGGGAAAGTTGTCAAAAAACATGAAACAAAACAAAAACACAAAAACAAGGAGGAGGGACAGTGTTCTATCAGCCAAGAGCTGAAATTGAAAAGTTTTACATATGAATAAGAGGACTACAAGCAAAAGTCAGATAAGGCTATACTTTTAGAGAACGATATTTCTACTGAAAATAAAAGTGTTAAAGCAAGATCGAGACCACTTTAAAAAAGAAGAGAAACTTAGCAAAATGAAATCAGAAGAGAAAGAATGGCTCTGTAAAGATGAGATCATAAGGTCTCCAAAGATGAAAAATCACCGAAGAGAATCAAAGACGTGAACAAAGACATCGGCAGATCTTTCTGAGAAGAGAAAGACTGTTGGAATCAAACAGAAAAGGAGAAATCTCTGAATGAAAAGTCTTCAAAAGAACAAAAACTGAGACTGTATAAAGAGTAGAGAAAGAAGAAGTCAAAACACCAGCCCTAAAAATTAGAGAAAAAGAATGATTTAAAAGAAGACAGGCCGGACATGGTGACTCATGCCTGTAATCCCAGCACTTTGGGAGGCCTAGGCGGGTGGATCATGAAGTCAGGAGATAGAGACCATCCTGGCTAACACGGTGAAACCCCGTCTCTACTTAAAAATACAAAACAAAAATTAGGCGTGCGTGGTAGTGAGCATCTGCAGTCCCAGCTACTTGGGAGGCTGAGGCAGGAGAATGGCGTGAACCCTGTAGGTGGAGCTTGCAGTGAACTGAGATTGTGCCACTGCACTCCAGACTGGGCGACAGAGTGAGACTCTGTTTGGAAAAAAAAAAAAAAAAAAGGACAGCATTTCAAAAGAGAAGGAGACTCTTAAAGAAGATGAAGAAAAACTAAAGAAAAAGTTTATAGGGAAGATTCTGCTTTTGACGAATATTTTAATAAAAATCAGTTTCTGGAGAATGAAGACAGCAAATTTAGCCTTTCTGACGATCAGCAAAATTGGTGGTTTTTTGACTTATCCGATTCATTCTTTGATTTCAAAGTGGGGGGCAGCTAGGACTCTGCAGTGACAGACCACAGGGATTGAAGAATGACTCTGTGGCCAGGCTGATCTTGGAAACAGTAAAAGAGGACAGCCAGGAGAGTAAGCAGGACAGCAGGGCCTGGAAGAAACAAGACTATAGAATGCCCATCTTCCGAAAGGACAGGGACTATTTGGATAAAAACTCTTTGAGAAAAGACCAGACTGAAAAGCGTCAAGTGTCCCCGGTTACCTTTTGGAAAACCACAAGAAGAGGAGAGAAAGTCCGCAGAGGCCGGGCGGGACAGAAAGGACACCCTCCAGAGCTCCAAGGAGCGCAGGGACAGCAGGGCCAAGTCAGAGGAGGCACACCGCACACCTGGAAGAGCTGAAGGAGTGTGGTTGCCACATGGTCTTCAAGAAAAAGTCTGACTGCGACTTTGGGAAGGGCCTGGAGCCGTGGGAACCACACCACCCAGTGTGAGAGAAGAAGGACAGCCTTGATAAGGAAAGGAAGGAGAAAACAAAACCAGAAAAATACAAATAAAAGTCCAGTAACAAGGACAAAAGTAAGAAACCTATCCGTGAAAAATGTCAGAAGGACAAAGAATTTGATAAATGTTTTAAAGAGAAAAAAATACCAAGATACCAAGGAAAAAACATAAAGACACACGTGGCAAAGACAAAGAAAGGAAAGCGTTTCTTGACCAAGGGAAAGAGAAAAAGGAGAAGACTTTCCCTGGGATTATCTCAGAAGACTTCTCTGAAAAAGTGAAACAAAACAAAAATGACAAGAAAGGCAAGGAGAAAAGCTGGTACATCGCAGACCTATTCACAGAAGAGAGTGAGGATGACAAAGACGACTACACAGGGAGTGGGTTCAAGATTGGAGAGGTCAGAGACTTGCGGAGGGTGGATGGCCTCCAGGAGAAGGAGGAAGAGCAGGAGGCCCAGGCCTCTGACAGACACAGGAAGTCCTCTTCTGAGGAGCAGCACCCTGAGAGGCAAAAGGACAAGGACCCCAAAGCCACGAGAAAGGAGAGAGGGGCTGCCGACGGGGTGAGAGACAAAAAAGAGAAAGTCCTTGAAAAGCACAAGGAGAAGAAGGACAAAGAGTACCAGAAAAGTATAAGGACAGGAAGGAAAGAGCTTCAGTGGACTTCACCCAAGATAAGAAAAATAAACAGAAGCTCCCAGAGAAGGCTGAAAAGAAACACTCTGTTGAAGACAGGGCTAAAAGCAAGCACAAAGAGAAGTCGGATAAAGAACATTCCAAGGAGAGGACGTCCTTGAGAAGTGCAGACACAGAAAAAAGCCTGATTGAAAAGTTAGAAGAAGAAGCTCTCCATGAGTACAGAGAAGACTCCAATGATGAAATCAGTGAGGTCTCCTCTGACAGTGTCACGCACTGAGAGCAGGAGCCAGGGCTGACTGCCTTCCTGGAGGTCTGCCTCCAGGCAGCCACCTGCATAGGAGGAGGCCAGGGAGAGCACCTGCCTCCCGGAGAACCTGAAAGAGAAGGAGAGGCACAGACACTACTCATCCTCATCCTCATACAAGAAGAGCCACTACTGAGAGAGAGAGCCAAGAAAGAAAAGCCTGAGAAGAAAGAGAAGGGCAGATATTACAAGGAGGGCTTGGAAGGACTCCGGCCAGTATGAAAAGGATTTTCTGAGGTGGTTGCTTATGGATGGAGTTTCTTACATGAAAGCTGACATAGAAGATGGGCTAGATAAAACCATTGAATTATTTTCTACCGAAAAGAAAGATAAAAGTGATTAGGAGAGAGAACCTTCCAAGCAAATGGAAAAGGAACTAAAGCCTTATGGATCTAGTACCATCAACATCCTAAAAGAGAAGAATAAGACAGAAACACAGGGAGAAACTGACAGAGGAGAAGAAGAGGCACCAGAACAGGCATGCAGACTGGCTTCTGTGGCATCACAGGGACCAAGGAGCCCACTGCCAGGGACAAGGACAGCCCTCCCTGCCTGCTCAAAGACAAGTCCAGGGAGAAGGACCCAAGTCTCAGGGAGGCCAAACTGAAGGAGAAATTCAAGGACAGTGCAGAGAAAGAAAAGGGCGACTCTGTGAGGATGAGCAACGGGGGATGATAAAGTATCGCAGTTTCAAAGACCCAGGCAAGAAAGATGCCAGGCCCAGGGAGAAACTCCTGGGGGAGGTCCACCTGATGATGACCAGCTTGGAGAGGATGTTCTCCCAGAAGGACCTGGAGATTGAGGAGTGCCACAAGGGGCACAAGGAGAGGATGAAGCAGATGGAGAAGCTGAGGCACCGGTCCGGAGACCCCAACCTCAAGGAGAGGGCGAAGCCGGTGGACGAGGGATGGAAGAAGGGTCTGGACATTCCTGCCAAGAAACCGCCTAGGCTGGACCCTCCGTTTAAAGACAAAAATCTCAAGGAGTGGACTCCTATTCTACCTGCTGCCAAAAATAAGCTATACCCCGGATCAGGTGCAGACTCCAAAGACTGGCTCGCAGGGCCTCACATGAAAGAGGTCCTGCCTGCCTCTTCCAGGCCTGACCAGAGCCCACCTACTGACAGCCCCACCCCTACCTCGGTACTGTCCTGCCCCAGCTACGAGGAGGTGATGCACACGCCCAGGACCCCCTCCTGCAGCGCGGATAACTACAAGGACCTTGTGTTCCACTGCGCCGACTCCCAGCACTCCACGTCTGCGCCCACTGCCCCTTCCAGCGCCTGTCCCCCTCCTTTTTTGACAGGTTCTCTGTGGCATCAAGTGGACTTTCGGAAGACGCCAGCCAGGCTCCTGCCAAGCCTGTCTCCACAAACATTTACTGGTCGGTTTCTGTCGATATTAGGAGGACTCCCTAGGATGAATTCAGTGTGGAAGACAAGCTCTTCAGGAAGCAGAGTGTTCCTGCCGCTTCCAGCTACGACTCTCCCCTGCCGCACTAGATGAAAGATAGGGCGCCCCTGCCCCCGGTTCCCACGGAGAAATTTGCTTGCTTGTCCTCAGGATGATATTCCACAGACTATGACCTCCCATCGCCCAAAGTCGAAGGTCTGCCATTGTCACTGTCACCCCGTCTACAGAGGGCGTCTTCTCAAGTTTACAAGCAAAACCTTCCCCTTCCCCCAGAGATAAGCTGCTGGTTCCTTCCCTTGAAGGGGCCATTCCCCCGCACCTGGACGCCACCGAGGACCAGCAGGCTGTGGCCCCCATCATACCCCCAGAGCCCAGTTACCTGGAGCCGCTGGAAGAGGGTCAGCACCATCATTACAGAGGAGCCTGTCGAGTGGACCCACCCCGCCGAGCAGGCCCTTGCTTCTAGTCTGATCGGGAGCGCCTCTGAAAACCCTGTCAGCTGGCCTGTGGGCTCAGACCTCCTGCTGAAGTCTCCACAAAGATTCCCCGAGTCCCCGAAATATTTCTGCACTGCGGACTCCCTCCACTCTGCTGCCCCAGGGCCCTTCAGCACCTCAGAGGTGCCATACCCGCCCCACTTCCGCCTCTCTCCTGGAACACTCTGCCCATGGCTGAGCCAGGACTGGAGGACGTCAAAGACTGGGCAGAAGCCATCCCTGCCTCCATCTCTACCTCAGAGGTGGCTCCTTACGCCCCTCCCTCGGGGCTGGAGTCCTTCTTCAGCAACTGCAAGTCACTTCCGGAAGCTCCGCTGGACATGGTCCTGAGGCTGTGGCTCACATGGAGGCTCTGGACCCCCTGGAAAAGAGTTTCCTGGACAACAACCACAGCCTGTCTACCCTCGGCCAGGTGGATCTGGTGCCCTGGGCAGACGCCTTCGCCAACCCCGAAGACGACCTGGACCTGCGGTCCTTCTCACTGCCAGAGCTTCCCTTGCAGACCAAAGATGTCCCAGATGTTGAAACAGAACCCGTATAAGAAAGTCTTGCTCCTTCAGAAAAGATCTCTCCAGGGTCCCCTGTAGTCGTAAACGGTAGGGATCTTTCTGCATTAGTGGCTGAGGAGCAGCCAGCACTGTCTCCCGACCAGGCCTCCACCCAGCTCCCCACAGAGGAGCCAAAGCTGGAGGTGGCTCTAGAAGCTACAGAGGCAGAGGCAGCGCCAGAAGAGAGGGCCTCTGGGGATCTGGACTCCAGCATGGAGCCCACAGCCGTTCCCCCTGAACAGTGCCCACTGGGGAGCGGAGACCAGGGGGCCAAGACTGAAGCCCCCCCACCCCCGCCACATCCCTTTGTGCTCCTAACGCTCCCCGACCCCCATGGACACTGTGGCACAAGCCCAGGCTGCGGACAGTGCTGGCCCCCAGGACAACACTGAGGCCTCCAGTCCTGCCGCCCCAGCCGAAGGCCCTCCCTGCAGCATCCACCGAGAAGCCACAGAACCAGAACCAAAACCCACAGCCGAAGCTCCAAAGGTCCCCAGAGTGGGGGAGAACCCTCAGCACATGACCAGGAACCGGCAGATGCTCGTGAATCGGGGCAAGTAGAGCACACCTCACTCCAAGGAGTGTGCCCCAGGCCCGCGGCTCCGAGGAGGACTTCGCCCAGGCCCAGCGTCCGGCAAACGCTGCTTCCAGCGCTCCACCCAGCAACTGAACCAGTCCACGGAGCAGACGCCGGAGGTGATCCAGCAGACGCTAGCCACTATCGTGGACGCCATCAAGCTAGACGCCATCGAGCCCTACCACAGCGACAGGGCCAACCCCTACTTCGAATTCCTGCAGACCAGGAAGAAGATCCAGGAGAAGCTTAAGATTCTGCGCTGCACCTCGCCGCAGGCGCCCCAGTGGCACGCCGAATACGTCACCTACACGGAATCCTATCTCCTGGACAGCAAGTCGCTCAGCAAGCTCCACATCCCGGTGATCGCACCTCCTCCCTCGCTGGCGGAGTCCCTGAAGGAGCTGTTCAGGCAGCAGGAGGCGGTCCGGGGAAAGCTGCGTCTGCAGCACAGCATCGATCGAGAGAAGCTGATGTGTCCTGTGAGCAGGAGATTCTGCAGGTTCATTGCCCGGCAGCCAGGACCATCGCCAACCAGGCAGTGCTATTCAGCGCCGGCACAATGCTGCTGGATTCTGAGGTTTAAAACATACCCCTAGAGAGCCAGGGTGATGAGAACAAGTCAGTGTGCGACCGGCTTAACGCCCACCAGTTCATCTTCTGGCTCCAGGACTTGGACGACAAGTACAACCGCGTGAAGACCTGCCTCCTCCTGCAGCAGCAGCACGAGGCTGCGGCCCTGAAGGCCGTGCAGAGGATGGAGTGGCAGCTGAAAGCGCAGAAGCTGGACCCTGCTGGGCACTAGTCCCTGTGCATGAATGAGGTGCCCTCCTTCTATGTGCCTATGGTCGACGTCAACGATGACTTTATTTTGTTGCCGGTGTGACACCGTGAGATGACCACAGGACGCAGGCGAGGGCTGCATGGCTGCTGCTGAGCCCCAGGGGCCGAGGAGGGAGCGCCATGTCCACCCAGGTGAGGAGAGACCCCAAGAGACACTGCACTAGGCCAAAACGTCTCCATCCCTTCCAGACTGGTCCAGACGTCGGGAAGGTGAAACACGTCTCTTGTCCTCCAGTTGCCGCGGCGGGGGCAAAGCTCCCTTGTGCCCGGCGCACACATGGCAGCTTCTGTCTGAAAACGGTGACCTTCGGGCCCTTTTCTCCAGCCAACTGCAGAGGTATTTCAGGAGGTGGAGAACGGAGTGGATTTTTAAAAAATTTTTGCTCCATTCTGATGAACTAAAGAAAATAAAATTAAGGTGTCTATCTCTCACAAACGGTGACCTCTGGGTCGGAGGGGCAGGAGGGCCATCCCAGCCATGGTCCTGTTTCCACAGAGCTGCAACGGCCTCCGACTGGGCTTAGGACCTGGTGCGGAGCAGGGCGTTGGCCATGCCACCTGCCCAGGCAGAGGGACACAGAACCAGGACCCCCATAGTGTTTTTAATGGAGTCAAATCCACGTGGTTTGTATCTTTTTTCCTTTAATCTTGGGCATTTTGTTTATCTTTCTGAGAACATAACTTGAAACACTACAGAGCCAATAATCAGTTAAAAAGTGTATCTATAAATGCTGTACAGTTTTATATACATTCACAATGTACTTTTGCTGCCTTCTAGATAATTTAGTTTGCAACACATTACTGCACAGTTGTAAATAACTTCTGCACTGCAACATTACTTTCAGCTATGTGTAAAGGAATAAATTAATTAATTTTTTAAAAGTTAGACATGTGGCAGGAGCCTCTAGCACAGTCTGTAAGAAGCTAAACTCCTGGAGGTAACTCATTTGATGTTAGAAATTGTTTAATTTGTATTTTCTCCCGCTTATAACTCAATAGGTAGCTACTGCAACAACTGAAATTGCCACGATGCTCACACACACATACACACACACACACACACACACACACACACACACATACAGCCCATAGAAAGGAGGAGTTCTGCGTTGGTCATTGGCAGAATAGCATTATCAGGAGCATAAAACTGGGACAGCACACTGAGTAAATGTTTAGAGTTACAAAAGATTTATAAATGGAAAAACCCATTCAGTTGTTGGGTCAGATAATTCTCTGAAAGACAGGTCCAGGGAAAATGTGGTGGTGAGTAGAAAGCTAAGCCTAATTCAGCTCTTTGTGTCATGAAGGAGGGGTCCTTTCAATCATTTCCTGGTGTTACAGTGAGAATGAAGAAGGCTCAAACAGAAAAGATTAAGCGTAAGTGTAAGAAAAAGTATCAATAATTAAGTCACCGTGTTTGCTGTACCCTATACTTTAATTTACACATCATGAATCTTCTTGACCCACTAATTACCCATATCATTCATTAGTGTAACCCACTAATTACACATTCCATTCCATGGGAATGTAAATTTGAAGTTCCAGTGTTGACACATTCTCTGTGATTAATAACATGATAGACTTCCATAAAAGAACTCAGAATCGTGTACCCAGCAATGGATCATAGCTCAATGCAGCCATGGATTCATATAGAGAATGGCAAAGTTTCTGGAACCTGGAGTTGGAAAAAAGTAATCCTACTTTGATGTTTCATAACTCAAGGCACAATATAACTTCTGCTCCTTCATTCCATCTCAACTCCAGCACCAGATTGCCTACCCATTCACAGTTTCATATCCCAAATTTCTATTCAAAGTAATTTGGGATAAGATGTACTGAAGCCCATTTATGGTTTAGACCTCAAATTTTTAAGGCAAAGCTTGTTAATTGTAAAATGATAGAGTGAATTGGCAGAGTTAGATATTAGAAATTAGAATCATATATACATGATGCTAATTTATATATAATTAGAATTATCTATACATCATATATATGTGTGTGTATATATTATATATACATCATATATATAATATGTGTGTGTATATATTATATATACATCATATATATAATATGTGTGTATATATTATATATACATCATATATATAATATGTGTGTGTGTGTATATATATATATATATATACACACACACACACATGCATGAAAAAGAAATAGCCAGATCTGAGGGCTGACCAGGCCAAAGGTTTGGGATAAATTACAGCACAGTGTGCAGGGGGAAAATCAAGAGTTCTTAATCACAGATCAGAGATCCACCTATAAGCAAATCTAATCAGATCTGACAATTCTGCACATTCAAGTTGGAGGCAAGCAGTTGGCACTGTAGAATCTGTGAGCAGGTCATAGGGCAATTGCCATCAGTGGCTTTATACTTCAGAGAAATTTAGATGTTATACAGTTTATAAAGGCAGAGCATCTAGTCTAAGGAAAAAATAATAGCAGTTATAAGAACTACAACATGGACTATAGTTCCAGCAACAAAGCAAGTCTTGGTTATCAGGACTTGGATACTCACAAGTTAAAGATAGCTGATGAGTAGAAGGTGATGATGTTGAAATCCTTAGAATTAAATTGGGGAGGATTTAAATACTTCAGTACTGGCCTTAGAAACTGGATAGAGCTTACTCTGGTAAATAAGAATTTAGAAACACCAACTGTGGGTAAAGAAAATAAATAAGATGAACATTAGTGAACACCCAATGTATCATAAAATAGAATGGATTGGTGAATAACTCCCCATTTGTTGAATAGCAAACTGGTCTTGATAAAAATTTCTTGATTCTCCATCCTCTCAGGCAATTCCAAATAACATGCCAGTCCAAATGCAGTTTTTCTGCAGAATCTTTATGTCTGGCCAAATAATGGCAAAGTAAATTAATATAATTGATGTGACACTATATTGTGGCTGTGATCTAGAAAAATATGAGGATTTACTATAGTTTGGCTTCCCTTTTAAGAAAATTCTCCTTGTAAAAGTGAAAATGCATCCCACCAAAAACAGGGGTTTCAGTTTGCATGCTTATGTAACTTTTTATTTTTGAAAAATAAATGTTTATACATAGGAAGTTATTAGCCTAGAAAAAAAGAAATAAACCCAGAAAGTTTATATTATTTCTCTGAGGCAAAAATGTCCATACCATTAATTCCAAACACATACTCCAACTTCCATGAAAATTCCAATATTTGGTGTCCATGTTATAATAAGTGTAATAAAACTTCCTCGGATGTTTGAGCTTATGAATCCTTAAGTGACAATGATGATGATGATGATGATGATGAAGATGGCAATAATGATGAAATAATTTTCATAAATAATACTATTTATTGAAGACCATAAATTATGTGGAACATATTTCATCTATTTTTATATATATTGATAACTGCAAAATAGGTATTATAACTACATTTCATGGATAAGGAAATGGGCTCAAAAAATTTAGACGAGTTCTTTGAGGTTCCACAGCAAGTACATATAAGTTGCTTTGCAAATTTGGGCCCAAGTCTATGCAGTGGTGCTTCTATTCTAGGGCATAAGAAAGAAGGCATTGTCTCCTGAATAAAGGACTTAAAATTCTATCTTATATGCCTCTCCCCAGCTTATTTCCCACATAGATGTTTGAGGATTTATCCACATAAGTCCACAGCTCCAACGGGAAACACGTTGACATAATCCTAGAGAAACAGTATGGCTTAGATACATATTAGAGAACACTGGTGGCAGAAATCAGCTAGGAGAAACTCAACTTGTTTCCATCATTGGTGGAACCTCATAAAATGTCTGGGGAGACTACAAAAGCAAAGGCAGCTTGTATCATGGAAGAGGTGGAAAACCACCTTGCAGCTTGAGATAGTAATAGATGTTAAGGGTCAGATATCAGACTCCAGATATCCAACATACCCAGTTTACTGTTGAATTAACCATCATGATAGAAATGAGGAAAAACTCAAATACATCTTAAAATAAGTCAGTAGCTTGTTAAGATTCTGAGAGAAATATTATACTTCTTATAGTTTCTAATTACTGTTTAATGGGCACTTTGTTATCCCCTGCAGATACATTGAAGAAATCAAGCTATTTGGACATCCTGCAGTATGCAAGTGATTAGGAATTTTCATTGTAATTTCACAGATCAGGCAACAAAATTTCATACTGATAGAGTGATCTGTTCAAAGTGGCAGCATCACTAAAGGCACATCCTTTTCTTAGTGCAGAATAGCTATGAACTAAATTATGTTCTCCAAAATGAGATGATATGTGGTGATGAGATGTTTGAGAGGTAATTAGATATAAATAAGGTCACAAAAGGGGAACCCTCATGATGGTATTAGTATCGTTATAAGAAGAGAAATGAGAGAGTGTGCCTTCTCTCTCTCTCTACCAGATGAGGACACAGTGAGAAGGTGGCCATCTGAAAGCTCAGGAAGAAAGCCTTTTCCAGTAATTGGTCCACACCTTGATGCTGGACTTCTTAGCCTCCAGAACTATGAGAAAATACATTTCTGTTGCTTAAGCCACTCAGATTCTCACTATTTTTTATGGCAGCTGGAACTCACTAAAACAAGGATCCTTTCTTCCTCCTACTCACCTTCTGGGAGTATGAAAACTGAGGAGCCCCAGGCTGCAAAGAAGGGTTCTGAAGGCAGTATTCCTAATCTCCTCCTGACTTAACATCTGCTATGGTTTGAATGTGTCCCCTCCAAAATTCAGGTGTTACCAATGTGATAGTATTAATAAGTTAGTCCTTTAAGAGGTGATTATACCATAAGGGCTGCTTCCTTATGAATGGAAGTCCTATAAAGGAAACTTCAGGCAGCATTCCTCTGGCTTGCCCTTCCACTGTGAGGCCTGCAATGTGAGGACACAGTGTTATTTTTTTCTGGAGGATGCAGCAGCAAGGCATCATCTTGGAAGCAATAAGTAGCCCTCACAATACAAATGAACCTGCTGGCACCTTGATTTTAGACTTCACGGACTCCAGAACTATCAGAAAATATGTTTCTATTCTTTACAAATAACTCAGTCTCAAATAACTTGTTATAGCAGTACATACAGATTAAGGACACATCCCTTCCCTTCTTGACCTTATTCTTTCTCTCTTCTTTCAGCTGAAGGAGTTTATTTGAACCACCTTTAACTGCCTTTTAGGTTGCAAGTTTCTGAAAAGGCTCCTTAAAGTCATTTCCAAAACCCAAAGAGGCATTAATTGTAACGTTGTGCACTGAGCTTCTCAAAAATACTGCTATTCTTCCTGTAGTATACATCTCCCTACTCTCTTCTGACAGGTGCCCTAGACAAATGTAGCCAAAAAAGACAGTTATTCCCAAAATTACCCAGGGTGATAACTCTCATTCTTAGCTTTACTTTTGCCAAAGAGACCAGATGTTAGAGTCATTTTGAAACAGAATACATCCCTGGATTAAGGACCATTTGTGTAAAAGTTTATCATTCTTAATTGATCCTCCAGATGGCTGACTCTGGCTTTTTCACATTCTTTTTGATCTTCCAATGGATGGGTGAATAGGCTCAAAGAACTAGAAGTATTTTTAAAGGTGAAGATCAAAGAAGATAAAAAGATGAAGACAGTTAATTTTTTAAATACTAAAAATAAGTGTTAATAAAGGAAAAGATGGCAAACAGTGAAACCCACACAGTTAAGTAAGAATTGGCAAGGCACTGGTTCCTTCAGTTTGGAGAAGTTGTAGGCTGACAATGGCCTTTATTTCCCAACTAAAAGTCACTACCTTCAGAGATCCACGGCTGCCCAGGTATCTGCAGAGCAAAGGCAGCACCATTAATCATAGATCAAATATACTTTTGCAAATAGTGAAAAGTTATCCCCACACCGTTAGTAGATACAAACCATGGCTGGACTGTACAGTTCAGGAGCTGCGGATGAATGCAGAGATTTTTAAGATATAGGTATGACAAGTTCTCTTGTTATTATTATAAAAAGACTCTACATTGTTCTTCTTGTCTATAATATCTTCTTCTCTCTCTTTATTGAGTAATTTCTGGGTTTATGTATTATCATTCCTAATTTCTGGGTTTATGTATTATCATTCCTAGGTAATTCAGGCTTTACTGTACTCTGTACTGAGAACACTAACAATTATATAAATACACACACATAAAAAATATATATACATACTATTTAATCTAGATATATTATATAATATTATACATATATATTCCCTATCACTTTTATAAAGTTTCAGATAACATAAACTCTGTCTTTATTGTGCACTAGATGCACACAATCAAGAAAAGTTTATTCTTTGTATTTAATTAAATATGTATAAATTGACTACTTAATTCATAAAGTAAAATGCTAGGCACTGTGGGAAAAAAACTTGAAAAATCCATGGTAGAACTCAAAGAGAATAAATGGTGTAATTTATATACATTTCTAAGATAAGATACACTGACTTTCATATGTAAAAGTTTAGAGTTATAAATATATAGTTGAGAGAGAGAAAAAAAGTTATATTGGAGAAATGTGAGAAGGCTTCATGAAAGAGTTGGGCTTCTATTGTGAGCTTGAAAATAGAATTATCAATGAAGAGAACAGATTGGACAAAAGGATACCTCTTAGACATGTCCTGTGGTTTTTATTTTACTTGCCACTTTAAAAAAAATGTCTATACACTTTGTGATTCTCTGAGAAAGGCTTTTATTCTGATAAATTAGATTCCTATGATCTGTATAATAATTATACTGTATTTACTTACAATGTCACTTTGCTACAGATATGTGTATGTTTCTAAACTGGCATGTATTGAAAGGTGTATTACAATTTTTAAACAATCAGTGATTAATTGATCATATATATTAAAAGAGACTCCTCTATGAATCTGAGAAAGAAAAGCAACCCTAAAGAGCTCTGAAGTGGATTATGGAGATGATTGCACAACTGTATACATTTATTTAAAAGTCATTGAAATGTATAATTCCAATGGGTGGATTTTATAATATGTAAATTATGCTTAATAAAATTGTTGATTTAAAAATTTAAAAAATAAAAAGCTGTCACGCCGGTAATCCCAGCACTTCTGGAGGCCGAGGTGGGAGGATCACGAGGTCAGGAGATCAAGACCATCCTGGCTAACACGGTGAAACCCCATCTCTACTAAAAATACAAAAAAATTAGCCAGGCGTGGTGGTGGGCGCCTGTAGTCCCAGCTACTCCGGAGGCTGAGGCAGGTGAATGGCGGGAATCCGGGAGGCGGGGCTTGAGGTGAGCCCAGATCGGCCCACTGCATTCCAGCCTGGGCAATAGAGGGAGACTCCGTCTAAAAAATAAAAATAAAAAATAAAAAAAAAGCTATAGTTGTACATTTTTAATGATTATATAATGATTATGTAGCATATTCCTGAGATGGAATGGTCTCACATTTTCATACACTTGTCTTAGAACTTTATATATTTATAATTCTTGAGAGATTCTAAAATATACTTGCTTCTTAGTCTCTCATCATTTTTCTTTCTTTTTTCCATCTGTTGCTCTCATAAAGGAATACATTATCCTCCTCTATGATATCTTATAAAATATGGAATGTATATATCTTTTTTTGTTTTTGTTTTTGTTTTTGTTTTTGTTTTTGTTTGAGGCGGAGTCTCGCTCTGTCGACCGGACTGGAGTGCAGTGGCCTGATCTCAGCTCACTGCAAGCTCCGCCTCCCGGGTTTACGCCATTCTCCTGCCTCAGCCTCCCGAGTAGCTGGGACTACAGGCGTCCGCCATCTCGCCCGGCTAGTTTTTGTATTTTTAGTAGAGACGGGGTTTCACTGTGTTAGCCAGGATGGTCTCGATCTCCTGACCTCGTGATCCGCCCGTCTCGGCCTCCCAAAGTGCTGGGATTACAGGCTTGAGCCACCGCGCCCGGCCGGAATGTATATATCTTTAATCAAAACCTATTTGAAGCAGAGAACAAAAGATAAGCACATTGCAGTGAATAATAGGTGACAGAAAAGTTGAGAGGTTTTCCAAAAAAACCTCCTTTTCTCTAATGCCCCACACAAAGATTTCTTTTCCAATGACACTGATTATAAATTTCCACCATTAAAAAAGTATTTAAAAGTATACTTAGTAGTATTTGGCATGGGAAAACAGTCATTTAAAAATCCTTGTCATTTAGTTTTTACAGAGTCTGCTTCAAAGAACATCAATATGTACTGAAATATAGCAAAGCAACTACAGGATTTTTTCTAACCAAAAATTGGTCAGTCTCAGAAATAGCTATAAAAAATTATTGTCTTCAACAATTCACTTTGTCCCAGATCTTTAATGAGGCCCATTTAGGTTTTCCAATGTCAGCTCTTTCTCTTCAGCTCTGGAGATCTGAACTATGACAAGACATTACCTAAAAGTGTTTGTAAAGAGGATAAAAGCACTAGTCTCTCAAGATGATGATTCTATACCAAAAAAGAGCAAAACATTTACTTCAATTCTTCATCTTTTCACTCAGTTTTTGTACTTTGGATTTATTAGGTTGGTGCAAAAGTAATTGCTAATAAAATGTAGCCTACTGTGAGAAAAACATCAGAAATAAACTATACCTATATTCATCTGGATTTCTCTTATTTGAATAGTGAACAAAAGAGACAAATACATTTAAAATATATCACAGAATATTTGATTTTGTGCGAATTCATTGTAATATAAAATCCAGATAAATTTTAAGTCCACTTGTTCTATTGACCAAAATAGGTCCTTTAAAGATGTAGACAGATATGTAGATGTCCATAGAAATACACAGACATATGTACACTCATGTTTCAGCTAAATAGTTTCTTTATCAAATTGAAACAGCTATTTAAAAATAGTATATACAACATAATTAATCCGTAGGTAACAAACATATTTCCTGATATTTACCTCGTGGATGGTTGTAAAATGCAGGCAGCCTAATTTCCCATTCTTTCACCAATAACTCACTGTTTTATGGACAGAGTATTTAACCTTGTTTAATTATACTTTTATCATCTGCAAATGGGAATATGTGCATCTTATGTATTCAACGTGTGACTGGACTCATTGAGACTTGAGTTCCCTCTGCTGTGATTCTACAATGTCAAGTCAGAATTAAGATTTTGATCAACTGTGTCTCCATCATTCCTTCTAGTTCCATTCTGTTATTTTTTATTTAAAACATGCCATTTCTGTTTTCTCATAAAAACATGAAAAAATATTTTCAACATCAAAAATTCTCACATCCTTGAAGAAGCTTGACAAAAAGAAGCTGTCCCAGACTGAAACCAATCACTGCAATACTTTCCAGCCCGAAGTCTCCTATTATTCTCATTTTGCCTTCTTCTTCATTCAATGAAATTTACCTACCTTCATATATTTCCCACAGCAGAGATGTTGTCAGATTGAAACGTACATTTGTAGAAAGCTTTGCTCTTCCATAAAGAAAATTTCTTCTAGGGTTTTTATGGTATGGCAAGGACTTCATGTCTAAAACACCAAAAGCAACGGCAGCAAAAGCCAAAATTGACAAATGGGATCTATTAAACTAAAGAGCTTCTGCACAGCAAAAGAAACTACCATCAGAGTGGACAGGCGACCTACAGAATGGGAGAAAATTTTTGCAATCTACTCATCTGACAAAGGGCTAATATCCAGAATCTACAAAGAACTCAAACAAATATACAAGAAAAAAACAAACAACCCCATCAAAAAATGGGGAAAGGATATGAACAGACATTTCTCAAAAGAAGACATTCATACAGCCACCAGACACATGAAAAAATGCTCAGCATCACTCGCCATCAGAGAAATGCAAATCAAAACCACAATGAGATACCATCTCACACCAGTTAGAATGGCCATCATTAAAAAATCAGGAAACAACAGGTGTTGGAGAGGATGTGGAGAAATAGGAACACTTTTACACTGTTGGTGGGATTGTAAACTAGTTCAACCATTATGGAAAACAGTATGGCGATTCCTCAAGGATCTAGAACTAGATGTACCATATGACCCAGCCATCCCACTACTGGGTATATACCCAAAGGATTATAAATTATTCTACTATAAAGACACATGCACACGTATGTTTATTGCGGCACTATTCACAATAGCAAAGACTTGGAATCAACCCAAATGTCCATCTGTGACAGACTGGATTAAGAAAATGTGGCACATATACACCATGGAATACTATGCAGCCATAAAAAAGGATGAGTTTGCGTCCTTTGTAGGGACATGGATGCAGCTGGAAACCATCATTCTTAGCAAACTATCACAAGAAGAGAAAACCAAACACCGCATGTTCTCACTCATAGGTGGGAACTGAACAATGAGATCACTTGGACTCGGGAAGGGGAACATCACACACTGGGGCCTATCATGGGGAAGGGGGAGGGGGAGGGATTGCATTGGGGAGTTATACCTGATATAAATGATGAATTGATGGGTGCTGACGAGTTGATGGGTGCAGCACACCAACATGGCACAAGTATACATATGTAACAAACCTGCACATTATGCACATGTACCCTAGAACTTAAAGTATAATAAAAAAAAAAGAAAATTTCTTATAAAAGATTATTAGATCCAAAAGTGCTTTCATGCTTGAGTGTTTAGGCTTTTTCAAATTCCAAGGACAATTTCAAAATTTTCAAAGATTATTATAGGGATAGAAAGTCTGCCCCTTTTGTATTTTTTTCTGACTCCCAGCACTGGAACTTAATAACCATTCCAAACAAACAAACAAACACACAAAGAACAACAAATACCAATTCTTTAAAAAGTTTCTATGTCCCCAAACTATCTCTTTTAACTGCCATGGTCACCCCCTACATCTTGACAGATGTACATAAGTGATCTTGTGACTTTGAGAGACTAAATTAGGCTAAATCAGCTGGATTTTTATTATTTTGCCATTGTGTCACCCTGTCTTAAGTAGCCACTATCTTCTTGAGTTAAATAACTAAATATAGGCCCTTAAATGGACATATGTTTTGGTAGATAAACACAGCATATTGAAATTACTCTGTTGCTAGCATTTTTGCAAGATTATTTGAATGGAGAATAAGTATCTGGAAAAATGGGACACTGGCCTGCTAAACTTGATCCTCTTTATGAAATCTTTAGCTATTTTAATCATTTAATTAACACTAAGTTATGAACATAGGAGCTGCCATCCGAAGACAATAGTTAATATGTCCAACTGTTTCTTCTTCCTCAGAATTTTTTGTAGAAGTTGTTTTTCATTTTTTTTGAGACAGAGTCTTACTTTGTCGCCCTGGCTGGAGTGCAGTTGCGCGATCTCTGCTCACTGCAACCTCCACCTCCCAGGTTCAAGTGATTATCCCGCCTCAACCTCCTGAATAGTTGGGATTACAGGTGCCTAACACTATGCCCAGCTAATTCTTCCTCAGAATTTATTTGCACTCCATCTTACCAGTATCACTCTTACTGACCTTCTCCTAACTATTCTTTCTCCTTTCTAATCTTGGCTGTCTTAACTCTAACCTCCATTCTGCTGTTAGAGTAACGAAGTCAATTCCCTTACTCTCAGTGTTTCGAATAGTGATTTCCAAAGGGGGTGTATCTTCCTCCAACCCAAAAAACAGTTGGCAGGAACATGTGTAGGAGGAAAATATTAGAATTTCCACTTATGATTTATCTTATCCTTTAAAACACGTTTTGTTTGTATGAATGTTTTTATACTGTTTCCAACACATTGGTGCAATAATACTTGGATATCACTCATAAATTATATTGAAAGTGCATTCTTGAAATATTTTTAGTGATAAAGATACACAATTAAAACTTTTTTTAGTCCATTTGCCAAAGAAAAAGCCTTAGCCTGACCTATGATGCTGTTACGTGACCTCCACAACCTCATCCCCTGCCAGGGTCAGCTTCCTACACCATACTCTAATTATCCTAATTATAAGCAGTTTCTTCTACATATTAAGCTATTTCTTATTTTTGTGCCTTTGCCTATCTTCTTCTCTCTGCCAAGAGCACACTTTCCTGATTCTTTGGCTCAATTCACTCAATTCAATTATCAGCTCCTCTGGAAAGCTTCCCATAGCTATCTAAGGTCAGTTTAAGAGCTGCTTATTTGTGTTCCTTAACACACAGGACCCATTCCTATTATTGTAACAGTAATTATCAGTGCATGTGTCTCTTCTTGAGGACAGGGCCCTCACTTATTCATCTGGGTATTCATAGATAATATTTCAAATTAGTTGCTTAAAACAAATTTGGTGACGTAATGTAAAAAAAATGTGCAGTAGACAAGGTGCAGTCTCTGATTTTTGAAAATCATGCTGTAATTTGTGAGAATGTGCTGGGTCAAGAGTTTTCCGAGGTTAGGTTGAAGGCGTTGTTTAGTTATATCAAATATTCATGCTGTTATTTTATTGTATTTGCAACTAACACATCCATTTTCACAGTCAGGGGAAAATATGTGTTGTTTCTCAGTGTGAGCATTCATTTACAGCACTGTTTCCTGGTTATCTCTTCTAATGCTTGGCATTTCTTCCTGTTATACAATAATCCTTAGGTAAGGTTGCAGGCATAAGCAGCAGGATCTAAGGTGGATTTGATTTAACGCAAATCAATTTAAATCACACTTTCAAGCCACAACTTTGATCACTTAGACGAAACCTAGACTCAATTACCACTTCTCCACGATGTGTCCAACTATTTTCTAATAAAACCTTAATGCATGTGCTTCCAGATCCAGACATACTAAATGTTTTACTTTAGAAAGTATATAGTCCTATGGCTGGGCACGGTGGCTCCTGCCCATAATCCCAGTACTTTGGGAGGCCAAGGCGGGCGGAGCACGAGGTCAGGAGATTGAGACCATCCTGGCTAACAAGATGAAACCCCGTCTCTAGTAAAGATACAAAAACAAAATTAGCTGGGCGTGGTGGCGGGTGCCTGTAGTCCCAACTACTTGGGAGGCTGAATGAATGGCGTGAACCCGGGAGGCGGAGTTTGCAGTGAGCCAAGATCATACCATGGCACTCCAGCCTGGGCTACAGAGAGAGACTCCGTCTCAGAGGAAAAAAGTGTATAGTCCTATGTACAGATTTAAAGAAATAATTTTTAAAATTTATATTCAACATACTTAGAAAACCTAATTGCATCTGGTTGTTTTGGTTATTAGATCAAACACTCTCATGATGACAACAGTCTTGCCTCACTCCTAGTGCTTGCTGTAACATGAACATCCTTATTCCACTCCTTGGTCATCAAGCATTTTACCAAGTATTTGAGGGGTTTTTTGTTTGTTTGTTTGTTTTTGTTTTTTGTTTGTTTGTTTTTGGTTTTTTTTGTTTGTTTTTGCTTTTATATTTTGCTTTCCCACAATAGTAGCCATTTTCTTTCAGGATTAATTCTACCCCCAATATATATTCTTTCCATGTGTTATTCAACCTTTGATATGACTTACAGCAATTGATTATTTAAAGACTGAGTTTTTCCATTTTTATTACTGTACATCTCTAAAGCATTTTCTTCCATTTTCTTCTCTGAATACACAAAGGTGGAGTTGCTTGTCTCTATACTTAGCAATTGTATACATATTCTCAGTTTGAACCATTCCTATCTTGCTATCTTCTCCATAGCACCTGAATTGTCCACCTACTCACCACTCTCATACATATGCATTCCAAGACTACTATTTTGGAAATTTTAAAAGATGCATATGTTTCTTTTTCTTTTTCTTTTTTTTATTGTGAAATAGACTTAACTCAGGTGCCTCTCTTTCTGTCTAAATGAAACAAAAACACACCATTTAAAATGAAATAATTTTATCCATTTTGTTCACATAAATACAGATTAGTTATTACTTCCAAGTCAGCATGAGCAAAATGCTGACTTGCATGTCCCAAATGTAAGCTTTTTCTACCTGTTTATTGGTGAATTAGAAATGAAATATGTTTTCCTGTTTTATCCTGCGTAATGTTCCTTCACATTCCAATTTGTTTAGCATATATTATTTAGAGAGAGATGGGAATGGGCTGGAGATAATTCTTAAACCTGTAAATGGAAAGTATATTACAAGAAAGTTCAACAACAAATATTCATTTGTATCCTTTATATGCAAGTAACAGTCCTAACCTTGAGACACATTGGAGATTGCTCCATTGACCTGAAGTATTCACCTTCCCTTTATCCAAACCATGCACTATGTCACTACAGTTCCTTCCACCTCTGCAGGTCAAATGTACTTCACCACTACTTGGCTTTTTGTGTGCTCATGTGACTTGCTTTAGCTAATGAAATGTTAGCAAATATGATACAAGCAGAAGCATGAAAAACACTTTGTTGGGCTTGCTTCCTTCATCTTCATCATCTCCACAAGAAACATGAGCACAGTGTAGCCCATTGATCTATAGTTCCCAAGTCCAGACACCTGCTTTAATAAGTATTTCTATAACAAATTATTAATGGGGCAATTTTAACACCATTAAATCTATGAGAGACTTTGCTATAAATCTAAATATAAATTTTTTAATTTTTCTGAGATTTTAACATGTAGTTCACATACTCTCTCTGTTTTCTGATGTGCATATTCAGTTACGATCATAAATTCCTTTCTGGATATTGAGAGTGAATACACGCTAATTGGGAGAATTTAACAAGCATTTCTGCAACTAAGATAACTGGAAATATTTTCCACCTGTATTAGTCAAAATTATTACATTTTAGTGTCCTCAGCAGAGGTAGATAAAATTTTAGTCTTAAGAATTTTACTTTCCATCCATTTTCAAGCTCCCTCTCTTCTCTCTCTCTCCCTCTATATCCATATATCTATATACATACATACACACACACATATATAAATGTATATAAAATGTATTAAGGTGAACATACATTACTCTGGCTGTACATATGTATGAGTGTATAGCTAAGGTAATATATGTGCATATTTAATTATGTAGTATACACAGGCTTATAAAGAGGAACTATGTCTTTTGTTGATTATCTTCATCAGTCTATATAGTCATGTGTCACTTAATGACAGGGGTACATTCTGAGAAGTGTATCATTAGGCAATTTCGTGGTTCCCTGGACATCATAGAATGTACTTACACAAACCTAGAGAGTAAAGCCTACTGTACACCTAGGTCACATGCTATAGCTGCTTGCTCCTATGCTATAAACCTGAACAGCAAGTTACTGTACTGAATAGTATAGGCAATTGTAACACAATGGTAAGTGTTTGTCTATCTAAACAAATCTAATCATAGAAAAGGTACAGTCAAAATAAGGTATTACAATCTCATGGGATCACCATTGGACATGTGATCTGTCATTGAAAAAGTCATTGTGTGACACATGTCTGTTTATGTTTCTATTTTTTTGATTTATCAAGTTTTGCTATCTGTATTTACCACCTAATGTGATAAACACTAACTATTTTAACTACTATGGAATATTCTTTCCTTCCTCAAATAATGAATTCACTATTTTCTGTTTTCTTAATACAAAAATTTTGGAAACTTACCATTTTGTGATTCATTTAGCTCTTGTTTTTACAAACAGCCAAACTTTGTCTATGCTGCTCACTCTGTAAAATAAGCAAACTGTCAACAATTTTTTTCAACTCCATTTTCCCTCAACCTCTGAACTCCCTTTATCTGTTAATGCCAAGGTTAATAGCATTTATATTCTACTTCATAATATAATCATATATTCTGTGCTTTGTCTATATGTTGATTCTAAATATTGAGAATCAATGAAGTGTTTGCTTTGTTAATGACTATGCGTATATGATTTATCATGCAGTTAATTAATACATAGTTGGCCTTCTGTACCCATAGGTTCTGCAGCCATAGATTCAACCAACCAGATTAAAATATTTTGGAAAAAAAATGGAGGTTGCATTTATATTGAACATATACAGATGTTTTTCTTGTAATTACTACCAAAACAATACAGTATAGCAAATATTTGTATAGCATTTACATTGTATTATGAATTATAAGTAACTAAGAACTGATTTAAATTATATTGGAGGATATGTGTAGCTTATATGTAAATACTATACCATTTTCTATAAGGGACTTGAGCATCCAAGAATTTGGTTATCTGTGGGACATCCTGGAACCAATTCCCCATGAAAACTGAAGGATGACTATATTGTTATTTCTTTTCTTATACATCCATTGCTTTTGCTTGAGTTTTAAATGGCCTTTTTACTTGTATTGTTTGTATTCAATGCTGTGTCAATGTAAAAAGTTGATCTGACTGAAAGGACTCACCTAAATTATAAGTCTTGCTTGATGCCAAACTTTTTGTATTTAAAAAAAATTATATCAGTGAGTACCAGGCATAGTCAAAGCATTTACTTCTCATATAAATTTTAAACTATCATATGCATGTTTCAGAAAATTCTCCTTTTCTGTATTAAGATTTGATTTGATTTCATAGTAACAGATAAATCTTGAGCAATATAGGCAAAAACAGTGCTCGCAAAAGAAGTCCTTTCTTTTTTTTACTACTCTTCTCTTTTATGCCCCATCGATAATTTAATTATGACCCATAAATTTATCATCACAGGTATATTTACAATAAAAACTCTAATCAAACCAGGTATATCCTGTTAGAAGACTTCACAAGAAAGCCACTTTCAAATGTCTTTCCCCAGCCAATGCCACGCACATTGTACAAGTGTGCCTGGTCCAGTTCATTAGCAGGTTTATAAGGAAATGTCTTGGTCATTCTATTCCACCTCCTACAGCAGAGAAGGGGTAAGTAATAGGAATGCTGTAAATACTTTTCTCACATTATTCAGATGTTTCAATTTCTTTTTTTTTCTTTGGTTTTGAAATAGATTTTTATTTAAAATAGGTTCCACACTGATTTCAATAAATCAGGCACTCCAGAACACAGTGTATAGGGTGGTAATTATATGTTGACTTCTTAATACTCCAAGAGATAAAGATCTTTTCCAAATAGGCAAAAAAAAAAAAGCAGTCATTGTGCAATATTAGTCTCTAAGAACAATTTGCCTCTATAGACTACAATATTACTGACAGTTTCATGCACTTTTGTTTTATAAAGAACTCCACAGGAAGAAATTTCCTCAGTCTTTCCCAGTAGAAACAGCTACATTTTCTGTCACACAGAAACCATTGGCACAGTATAGCATGTCCAGATTCAGAGAATCAAGGGGTTTCACAATTGCTTCCCCAGTGTATGCCATGAGGTTGGTCAGATTTGAAACCATTCCTGTAACAGGATCAATCTTTATAATTGTGCCCCTGCCACATGGATAGTTTGCATTCCCCAAACAGGAGTGAGTGTCCTGGGTTACTCAGAGGTGTGCCTTGGCACCCTCCCTTGGCCGTTTTATAATAACCAGAACAGCCCATTTCCCCATCTTGGGACACACATCCCAAGCTTTCTACAGCCCAGTACCACAGTTATGCAAAGGATATGGATGGAACTCACATTCAGAAAGCTGGGAAATAAGGCTGTGCCAGGCACAGCAGATGAGCAATGAGAAGATACTAATGTCTTTTCTAGAAGTGTGAGTGATCCAGCTCTTTGGTTCTCAGCATTTCTGCACTTTAGTGTTTCTCTCCCTCATTCACAGTAAAGACATCTGCAGCTCTTCCCTCTTCCTGAGATCAGAAACTGGAACGGCCACCACCTGCTCCCTGATGTTTTCATGATCTCTGCCATTTGTTACAATGACCACTTAGCCAGACATCTCAGTGTAGGGATTCCCATTAAACTGCAGAAGCAAGACCAGCCCACCACCCTTTCTTTTTATTCCTGCCATAATTTGATGCTAGTAACACTTGGCCTACCTACTTCCAATGGTAACACATATTTTGTAGAATGTGCAAGTTGATTCTGCAGATTGTGGTCCTGGAATGAGAGAAACCCTCTCCACCTACCAGATCTGTGATTTAAGTAAGTCACTCAGTGTCTCCAAACTTAATTTCCTTGATACGGAAAATGGAGATAGAAGTTAATAACATTGCAGGGAAGGGGACATGAGTTATAATATAAAATTCTTTGCATGGTTTCTATTGGATAATTTTGCTATTATTATTGCTTGTATTATTGTCACATTATAACCAACTTAGTTTTACTTGTTAAAGTACACACAATTGGGTTTTTTTTACAGAATTAATCAATTTAATTTTCTAGCACAAAAGCCAGTGTTAAAAATATGTGTTAAAAATTGAGTCCCAGTGGGGCGCGGTGGCTCACGCCTGTAATCCCAGCACTTTGGGGCCAAGGCAGGCTTCACTTCACTTGAGGTCAGGAGTTTGTGACCAGTCTGGCCAACATGGTGAAACCCCATTTCTACTAAAAACACAAAAACTAGCTGGGTATGGCGTCTCCCACCTGTAGTTCCAGCTACTCATTCAGGGACTGGGAACCAGCAGCAAGGAGCAGGCTGCGTGGAGAAAACAGAGTTGGCTCTGAAGTACCCCAGCTTGTTCAAAGTAAAAGTGGCAATGACTTTGGGATCACAAAAACAGCCCTTTAACATCAAAGTCAATTAGTAGAAACCCTTAAATATCATGTGGCAAAAAAAAAAAAAAAAAGATTTGAAATTTACTTAAATATTCGGTTTATTTTCTCAGATGGGACTCAATTTTTTTTTTTTTTTTCTGAGACAGTCTCACTCTGTTGCCCCGTCTGGAGTACAGTGGTGCCATCTCGGCTCACGGCAACCTCTGCCTCCCTGTTCAAGCAATTTTCCTGTCTCAGCTTCCAGATGTTTCAATTTCTAAAAGACAGCGTCAAATCTAGACTCGCCTAATTTCCTTTAGGCTCAGGAGCTTTCTATCACCTTCTCAGGTAACTGACCAGGAAAGGTAAGAAAGGTCCATATTCTGAATTCTTGTGTCTTTGAAATATCTATATTGTATCACTTTTGATTGATTTTGGGGGCTGAATCCAGAATTCTAAGTTCAATATTATCTTTTCTCGGAATTTCAGAGGTTGTAGCCCCAGCATATAGTGCAGCCAACATGATGCATTTATTATTGTTAGACTTTTATGGGACAGCTATGTGTTTAAGAACGTTTAGGGCCAGGAACTTAGGTGGAAGTGATATGGACAGGAGACAGAAATACTGGGGAGAAGGGGGTGGTTCCCTACAAAGGCCCTATCCTCAAGCCTGGATGCCTGTGGGTCTAAATGAGGACAAGCATTCCTGTTTTCACGCCCAAAAAGTTGCTTTTGGGCTCGCCACACGCCCTATCCTGTACCCATATAACCCCCAAACCCCAGACTCCAGAAGCAGATAAAGCAGGCGAGGAGACCAGGAGACATGCAGACAGACACGCAGACGGATGCAGCAGCAGAGAAAGAGAGAAAAAGAAGGAATATCTGAACACTGAGAGGAGTTTGGCTAGGGGCGGTTGGAGAAGAGTTCGGCCGCTGCTTGGCCAAATTCCAGGGGAAGATCATCTTCCCCCTCCATCCCTTCTTCCAGGTCCCCATCCATCCCACTGAGAGCCACCTCCACCACTCAGTAAAACTCCTGCATTCATCCTTTGAGTCTGTGTATGGCCCAATTTTTCCAGGACACTGGACAAGAACACGAGATACAGAAAGCTGTCACACTGGCCCTCTGCCCTTGCAGAAAGGCAGAGGGTCCACTGAACTGGTTAACACTCAAGCCATCTATGGATGGCAGGGCTAAAAGGTCACACTGCAGCGCACACCCATTTGGGCTCCTTTACCTGTTTATCTGTGTGCTCTCCCTCCCGTAAGGGGTTTGAGTGGTGCCCGCGGCCAAATAGATGAGCTACACTCCTGTCCCATGTCTGAGAGTGGGATCAGGGAACTCTCCCTTTTCAGAGGAGAGAAGACATGAGTTTATCACTCACCTCTTTATTGCTTAATTTACTTAATTTAGTGTACCATCACAAATGGCTGTCATCACCCACTTGCTAGTTATTTGACAATTTATTTCCAGAATCATGCCAATTAACTATCATTAATTTAATAATTTGCTGGTGTCTCCACTGCACAACAGGTAAAACTTTACTGAGAAGACTCATTCTGAGAGATTAGGAAAAATTATACTATTTATTAACCACACTGTAAACCGGAATTTGCTAAATGTTTTACTATTGTCCTATTTTACCTTCACAATAATTCTGAAGTCAGATTATCTTTACATACACATTTTCACCCAAATTTCAGAAAAGTAAACTGAGCTTTGGAGAGCTTAAATTTGCTATTAGGTCACACAGATAATATGTCGTTGAGGTAGAAGCAAATCCAGAACTACCTTACCTAGATCCTACTCAGTACATTAAATTATTTCCCTTTCAACATGAGGAAGAGAATGCCCAGTTTAAGATTTCTTCTGGTAATCAATTTTTTATCAAGAATAAATACATCTTCAAACATTTGTTCAAATTTCTTGCTTGATTTTTTTTTTTTTTTTGTCCTTGAGAAATAATATCTGTGCTTTCTCATCTGTCTAAGGATAGTTGCTGAAAATCTATTCCTGGTAGGCAGTGATTTGTCAGTTTTTTATTCTAGCAAAACGAAGATGCTCATTTATTCACATCCACACCATAATGTCAGTTTCACAATCAGAAAAGAGTACTTCAGTTATTTTTCTTATAAATGTCAACCACCCAAAGATTTTAACCATATGAGGCTAATAGAACTCACCAGAAATGATTCCTGCAAGCATATTGAGCTAAAAACGGAGAAGATGTAAGTAACTATCACAAAATTCACTTAGACCCAATTGTCTGGTGGGACTGGCCTGTATTCCACAATGCAAAGCTAATTGGAGAGAGGAAATCAGGTAGTGATGACCACACACGTGGATTTCCAGAAAGACAGAGAGATAGAAATAATGCTGGAACAAATCACGGAGGATTTTCTGTGTCAGCTCTTTTTTTGATGCATGTTTTAAGCAAGAGTTGGACTTCACAAAACTGAAGCTGTTATTTACCTGAGAGAAGAGTCACTCACTGTGGAGGTGCAAAGGTACATGTTCAGCTTTCTGCAGTGGAGCTCAGGCAGATCTGGAATGTTGAACCCAGGAGCAGCACACTGAAAGGTTTGAAAGAAGGATTCGATTGGACATGGTACCATTCATGTGAGCAAGTTTTGTAGACAAAGGTAATAGTAACTCTTATTGTAACAAACTACAAAATTAAAATTTGGACCATGGTATATGAATTCTATTATTTATTAAATGTTTTAATTTAACTTTATGGTAAAGTGCTTATATTGCAGACCTTTGCTGGAATGATACAAAAAAGAATTATGCAATCCAGAAATATTCCATGAAATGAATAACCTGAGAAAATTCAGATAATAAAGTCATTGTTTCAGAAACAATGTGCAAAACATTTAATCCCAGTGCCTGGCATAGAGTAAGGGCATAATAAATTTTAGTTCTCTTTGACTGTAACTCCATGTTAAATTTCCACTTTTAGATTTTTATTATTCATTCATTTTCCTAACTCAGGCAACTAGAGAATAGAAATAACAAAAAAAGGGGGAAAACACCAGATGTCCTTGATAAGTTGCATTATCATGGAACTTCTTCCTCAATCTCTTCAAATGGTAGGGCAAAAATGAGTAATTCAGATCAATGAGATAACCTCCCTCCAGTGTGAAAATATGATTATTCATTGTGACAGAATAGGTTAGTAATAATCTCTCTGTCTCAGCTTCCTCCATGCAGGCAGATTCACTCCTGCATAAAAAAAATTACCCCAAAATTTAATGGCTTAACACAATACAATCACATTCTTGTAGGTTAGAAATGCAAGCATGGTTTAACTGGGTCTTCAGCTTCAAGATCTTTTGCAAGGCTGCAATAAAATTTTAACCAGGTAAGGAGCTGCTTCCAATTCATTTATATGATTATTGAAGGGTTCGGTTCCTCCTGGGTGGTTGGACTGAAAGGCTTCAGTAATTTGCTAGCCGTTACTTCAAGGCTGACATCAGTTTATTGCCTGCACGACTCTCCCACAAGGCAAATTGCTTCAACAAAGTCAGAAAGAGAATTTGTTAGCTAGGCTGAAGTCACAGTCATTTGTAACCTAATCATGGAAGTGATATCGCAACATTTTTACCATTTGTTATGTTTTAAAAGTCAAGACATAAGTTCAGCCCTCACTAAAGGGAAGGGGATTATATCAGGGTAGGGGTAATAGGAGTGGGAATCATTTGATGTCATCTTAGTGGCTATCACAATGGGCGGTGCACTGATAAGAGTCCCTGGAAAGGGACAGGAATGGTGACTCACACTTGTAATTCCAGCAAGTTGGGAAGCCTAGGCAGGCAGATCACTTGAGCACCAGAGTTTGAACCAGCCTGCGCAACATGATGAAATCCTGTGTCTACAAAAAGAAAAAAGAAAAAAAAAAAAAATGAACCCGGCATGGTGGCATGCACTTTTAGTCTCAGCTCGTCAGGAAGCTGAGGTGGGATCTTACCACTGCTCTCCAGCCTGGGCGACAAGAAGGGAAGGGAAGGGAAGGGAAGGAGAGGGGAGGGGAGGGGAGGGGAGGAAAGAAGTCCCTGGAAACTATTCAGTGTTACATAAATGTTACCTAGTGCTATTTTTGCTAATAATAATAATGTGTTCACACAGTGCTTCCTTGTAAACCAAGTTAAAAAATTTAAATACCTTATTTGAGCCTTTTCAACATGCTAGATAAGTTAAATATATATTATTATGCCGATTTTGTAAATTTGAAAAATGTTAATTAATGGAAATTAATTTTGCACTTGGATTTCTGCCCTTAGTATTCAAAGGAAGAGTTTTCAAGGAAAGAGAAGAAGTGATAAGAAAAATATGCTATAGAAACATCTTTGGATGCCATTTTACCTGAGGATAGGCATGAAACGCTTTGTTTCAGTTATCGCTAGCTGTGTATCAAACCACTTTACAACAGTGGTATAGATCAAAACGTTTACTAATTTTTCTCACAAATCTAAAAGTGAACTTGACCAGGATGTTCTTACTTTGAGTCTCTGAAGCATTTGTAGTCAGATGCTGCCTTAAATGAATGTCATCATTCTCTTTTTCTGGAACCTGAGCTGGAAAGTCTGTAGCAACCGGCATCTTCCTCTCTCTCCACTGTATCTTCATGTAGGCTTTCCCCCGTGTCTTCCTCAGAAGAAGTTAGGCTTCTTATAGGGCTACTGAAAACTCTGAGAGTGCTTTTCCTAGATAAATCAGCAGACACCGAATGGCCTTTTCTAAGCTATCGTCAACGGTCACACAACATCACTTCCAATGCAATCTACTCATTGAGACAGTCACAAAGGCATGACCAAGTTCAAGGAGAGGAAATGGAATTCACTTTTTTATAGGAGGGGTATCAAGTAATTTCAAGTTATATTTTAAAACCACCATGACATGCTCAATTAGGTTATTAATATGAAAATATCAGTGAATCTCATCTTTATTTCCTCTTTTCCTTTTCTGTGCATATGCCTGGTTCCTTTTCCATATTTCTCTCCATTACATTAATAAATTTGTACATTTTTAAATAGTGATTTATCTGTTTTCATTGGTTTCTCAAATGTTTCTCAACATTTTTCTTAGCTCTGTCTTCAGAATTGTTTAGTCACAGTGAATTTCGGAGAGTTCAAAGAATGAGAGACCATTAACTGAAACCATCACACCTTTGAGTCTCCATGCTTCTCTTTCATCATTTTTAGGTTCACATTTCACTCATCTTGCTTATACTCATTACTCCTCCTTATGTTAAAGATCTAATGCATCAATGAACTGGTGAGAAGTCTCAACCACATAGCATATGTCATTAAACAAGGACTCACAGATTCATATTCAGGAGATTTTCAGAGCTAAGAAATGAGAGAGAAAAAAAGAAAGCTACTTTCTGTGGAACTACAAACATTACATTTGCTCTGAACACATCTGACCTCTGTAAACTGCCAGTGTAGCCTAAGCAGAAGCAAAAGAAAATCATTATGTGATACATTTTAATTTCATTACCAAACTTATTAAATGGAGTTATAGGACTTTCTTGAGATATTGAAATTTCTGTATACCACAGGTTTTAAAAACAACTTGTCTGTCTTAGCACAAGGAAGCAAATTCTAGAGAATAGTAAAGATTCTGGAAACCAAGAAAGTTGACAGAATAGAAAGCCTGTTACTCTTGCAAGTTCCTCCATCTCTACCTCAAACGTGCCTTGCTGTGATTTGTCTTTAAATAGAAAATAGAACTCCTCTATTAATTTCAAATGATCTCCAAAGCAAGCAAGCACATTTGACCCTGCCAATGCCCTTCAGCCAAAGATGATCAGGAACATACCTATAGTTGAGTAAGCTGGGTATTTTGACTGTTGCAATGAGGAAAAACACATACCATGGGAATCGTGGGGTTTCTCAAGAGGAGCATGTTAGAAAAGACTTTTATGGAACTTAGGGTTATCTTAGTTAGTTTTGATAAACATTTGTAAGAAGTGAGGCTTTGCTTTGGCTTACATACTGTTATGAAGTGTGGTTAATTACATGATTATTTATATTAAAAATTCATATCTAAAACTCAAAAAAAAAGGCTGAGGTAAAGTTATAATTGATAAAGAAGTAGCAGTCACTCAGTAAGGATGGGGGGTATTTGTGACTTGGAAAATATTCAATTTTGTGCATGAATTCAGAGATGATTACAAAATAGCCAGATTTTGGCTTAATGACCCCTTATCTTGTGTTGATGTTCTGTAGAATTGATGAGCACCAAAACACATTGATTGCACCAGGCCAGCTCCCAGCTGTCAAGAGCTGCTTTATATTTCTCCACCTTATATAAGTTGCTCAATTTCCCTCATCTTTAGTTTCCTTCATATAATATGGGGATATAAGAATAACATTTCCTTAATAGAATTGTGGCAGTTTGATTCATAGCAAAATTGAAAGGAAGACACTTACTTCCACAGAGTTTCATCCACTGTCAATATGTGTGTATGTGTGTATATATATATATACACACATATTTATATACACATATATACGCACATACATGAATGAAAGAGAAGAGATGAACTAATTGAACTAGAGTTCAACAAATTTCAACATTGTTCCTTTATCACCTTTCTTTAAATTCTTTCTATTGTACATCTCAGTATTCTAATCTTTATATTGATTAAAAGTGATTCTATTGTAGTCCTTTTGTTCTAAAAAACATCTTCCTTTGACTTTTTTTTCCTTTTTGTAAGCTTTTCTACATTTTTTTGAACTAAAACACACTTACAGAAAAGTGCAGAAAACAGAAATGTGAAAGTTAACACCAATGTAAACACATAATCCCCAGAAGAAAATCTAGAATGACCTTGGGTTTGGGGAAGACTTTTCAGATAGGACATCAATGGTGAAATCCATAAAACAAAAAATTGATAAGATGAACTTGATTAAAATTGAAGATTTATGCTCTGTAAAAGACACTGTCAAGAGAATAAAAAGATGAGCCACAGACTGGGTGAAAATATTTGCTAAATACATAACTGATAGAGGACCACTATTCAAAATAATGAAATAATTCTTAAGACACATAAATAAGAAAACAACTGAATTTTTAAAATAAGCCAAAGACCTTAACACGCACCTCAACAGAAGAAATATATATACAGAAGAAAATTAACCATATGAAAAGATTCTTTATATCATATATCATCAGAAAAATACAAAAAAACGGCAATGAGATACCACTACATACCTATTAGAATGGCTAAAATCTAAACCACAAACACCACCAAATGCTGGAAAGGATGTGGAGCAACAGGAACACTCGTTCATTGCTAATGAGTATGAAGACTGATATAGCCACATTGGAAGACAATTTGGCAGTTTCATTAAGAATAAATATATGCTTAACCTACAATTCAGCAATCATGCTCCTTGATATTTACTCAAAGGAGTTGAAAAGTCATAAGTCCACATAAAAACCCACTCATGAATGTATATAGTAGCCAAAATGTATATAGTTAATAATTGCCAAAACTTGGAAGAAACTAAGATACCATTTAGTAGGTGAATGGATAAACTTTAGTACAACCAGACAATGAAATGTTATTCAGCACTAAACAGGCATAAGATATCAAGCCATGAAAAGACATGAAGAACACTTAAATGCATATTACTAAGTAAAAGAAGCCAATCTGAAAAGGCTATATATTATATGATTCCAATTATATGGCATTCTGGAAAAGTCACAACAGTGGAGAGAGTAAAAAGGTCTGAGTTTACCAGGGTTTTGAAGAAAGGGATGGATGAATAGGTAGAGCACAGAGGATTTTTAAGACATTCAAACTACTCGGTAAGATACTATAATGGATACACTAATTATACATTTTGCTAAACTCATGGAATATACAACTCTAAGAGTGAATTCTAATACAAACCATGATCTTTCAGGGATAACACTATGTCAATGTATGTTCACTGTAACAAATGCACTACTCTGGTGGGGGATACTGACAGTGGATGAAACTCTATGGAAGTAAGTGTCTTTCAATTTTGCTATGAATCAAAAATGGCTGTAAAAAGTGAAAGTATATTGAAAATAAATAGATAAAAGGAATTTGAGTATATTTAGAAGCCAAATACATGAAGCAGTAAAAAGCAAAATAGAAAGAAGAAGAAAACGGTAATGTCAACTAAGACTATGATGAAGAAAGTAGAGAGTAAGAAACCACAACCACTGGTACCACTCTGGCCTCTCCTGTGTTCCACCCAACCTCAATCATTATCTTCTCCCTGAGGATATGGGAGATATGGATTCAGTACTATCTCCCACAGTACAGAATTTTATGGTAATTATTTAATTAATATAAAGTGTTTATTTCTGTAGGCCTATCTTTGTTACTATATGAGATGTAAATCTTTAGTGGGTTTTGAATGCCATAATTGTTTTTGGAAGAAAAGATCAAATGTATGAGTATGCCTCTTTGGGTATGGATGTTAAAGGAAAAATAGAATAAGTAGTGCAATTGCAAAAGCACACTGGTAAGTAGACATCATTTTGTCCCATGTGTATGATGCAAAAAGGTACCAGCCCAAGGCAAAATAGATGGTGTTGACTTTCATTATCTCCAGCCATTTTGCCTGTTTTTCTAAGTTCCTAGTGGCTTTAGGTCCTCCATTTTGTCTCTTAACCTTCCCACCTGTTCAACGGGAAAGATTCTTATATCATCATTCTTGCTTCAGGACAAATGTGTGTACTATTAGCTGAATGTAAACTACTATTCTCTCTTATTAAAATGTTTGCATTTTAAGAATTTACTCTTTTTATATTTCTGCTGATTAGATTTTAAGAATCAGTCAGTAATGAAAAATGACATTTTGGACATAAATAGGTTTCCTTGGCAACCTTAATATCATATGATGCTGATATATGTTGATATCAGTTTTGAACAAATGACAGTTTCCCTGACTGGTGATGAAAAGAGGCCTGCACTGGAAATGAGTAGACTTGACTTCTAAACCCAGGTCTAACCATATAATCTTGAAGAAGTAATTTTGTCATGCTTGCCCTATTGTTTGATTGGGATCTACTAAGAATTAACCTCAATTTGAGCTACAGGAAGGTAGCAATATAATGCACTAGCTCTGCCTTTGAAGAGACCTGAGTTAATGGGAAAGACAAGTAAGCAAACCGCCAAAGTATACAGCTTATGATATATGATATGATAAAAGTGCCAAGAATATGCCATAGAAAAACTACAAAAAAAGACCATTGGTTCATAATTCAAAGACAAGCAAAACTTCTTGTGAAAGGTCAACCTTAGAAGACATGGAGGAGTTAGCCAGGTGAAGAAGGAGGGGAGAAATTCTAGGCAGTGAAAAGACAAGCAATGAGAAAATGAACAACAAAACACAAGTAACTAGTAGTGTGGTTTCATCTGGAAATTAGAGCTGGAAATTAGTGTTGGGTAAAGGTAAAAACATGCTCATTACATTCATCTTGGGGCCATGAAAGTGACAAGGTAACATTGGAGGGTAACATCGTCAGATAAATAGAAGAGCAACATTAATTTTCAAATTCATAAGATTACTCCAGTTACAATAAGAATAAAGGATTGGACAAATCAGAATCAGAACTGAGGACAAAGAAAAAAAGTAAATGACTGTTTATGTAATAATAAACTTAGAAAAGAAATTTGGCAGTGGCAAATGATTAAAATAGTTTCAGACATGTCAATTTTGATGTTTCTGGTAAAGTATTAAAACATATTTCCTGTGTGCATGAATAAATGAGTGAATGAATTAATAAATAAATTAAACAGCTACTTCAAGCTCAGAAGTTTGAATCTGAGGTACTGAATAGAATTATGTCAGCATATAGAAAATTCTTGAAATCATAAAAATGAATATCATTTAGTGAATGAAGAGTATCAAACCTCTCTTACCAGATGTGAAGTGTGGCTGAGGATATTGAAAACCCCTGTAGCAGTACCCATGGCCCTGATTTGAAAATAAGACTACAGTACCTCAAGTGCTGAGTTGTGATATTAACACTTAAGGTTCATTATCGTACAGAATTGTCAACTGCACCTTACGGGTAATCTCTAAAGTTCTCACAGCTGTGCCCAAGAGACATGGTCAAGAGAGTCCATTGAAGCAGTTAGTTCTAATTTTAAGATATTAGAGAAAAAATTTCAATGTCTCCCTGGAAGACAGAACATAAATAGATAAATATATTACAATCATCCAAGGGTATATTATTCAGTAAAATACATTAGGGTTACATGTATCAACATGAAAAATATCTCATGAACAATGATGATATGCATGAAATATCTTTTAAAAGGCCAATTATGTAAAATTTGAAAACACATAGAACTATGCTATATGTTTTATATGGATAATTCCATATGTAAAAATATCATAAAACATGTATAGAAATATAAACTCCAAAATCCTTTTTTGAAGGGAGAGAAAACTTGAAGGTTTCAATTGTACTGTAACATTTTAATACATTTTAGCTCTTTTTAAAATATGGTTTTGTGGGTTAAAACAAAACATTTCATATGAAAAAAATTACATCATATTGTTTGGTGTGTTTACAAACTTTATATAAATGTTATCATGCTCAATGTATTTTTCTCCAATTTCCCATATCTGCTAACTGCTATCTTTTTAAGATATATGTAGATGGCCTGCTGTCTTCTATATGTTTAAAATATTTCATAGTAATATTTTTAAGAAAGCAAAGAAAGGAAGTAAGAAATATACAATAATCAGAAATAATGTGAATCTAGGAAAATTATTTGTGACTTGGTTCTAGTTTGCTGCAGTACTTTATATATATATGCAATTTATGATATTTATTTATATCACAAATTGCAAAATCAGGTTCACACCTTATCTCCACCTCTGAGCTCAAAAAAATGAATAGCGTAATAGTTAAGCGCATAAGGATCTGAATCGCCAACCATACCAGCTATATGACCTTGCACAAGGTACATAACCTTTTGGCATTTCAGCTTCATATTGTGTCAAGAAGGTGTGAGTCCATAGAAAAATGTAAAAGTTAATTGATAGAAGCTAGAAGAATTGAGCTATAGGCTGGGCGTGGTGGCTCACGACTGTAATCCCAACAATTTGGGAGGTTGAGGTGGGTGGATCACATGAGGTCAGGAGTTCGAGACCAGCCTGACCAACATGGTGAAACACTGTCTCTACCAAAAATACAAAATTAGCCAGGTGTGGTGGCACACACCTGTAATCCCAACTACTCTGGAGGCAGAGGCAGGAGAATTGCTTGAATCAGGGAAACGGAAGTTCCAGGGAACCAAGATTGCGCCATTGCACTCCAGCCTGGGCAACAAGGGTGAAACTCCATCTCAAAAAAAAAAAAGAAAGAAAAAGAAAAAAAAGAAATTGAGCTATAGTAACAATTAAATAAATACATCTAATGATGAGTGATAACTGGGGGGACTTATTATGTATTAGAAATACATGGCTTTACAAAGTTTATTTTATTGGATCCTCATAAAGATTCTATTACAGTTATATTTATTTCATAAATAAAGAGTCTGAGATGTACAGAGGTGAAATGTCTTGCTCAAAATTCGCAGCAGGTACTCTTGTCTCAGACTCAAGCTCTGAACTGCATGGCCTCCTAAGGTAAATTACCCTTTTTGCAGACTTCTATCATAGCTATTACTTTCTTTTTTTCAACTTTTGTTTGTTTGACTTTTCTAGTTATATTAGATATCTCATTAACTACTCTTACTTTTGAGCAGGATGTATCTTAAGTCTTTTAACCTCAGTGTTGATCATATGTTCCTATTTATTTTTGCCATGGCATATATTAAACAGTGATTATTGTATTTATTTCTATGTTATATTTTTGTCTTCAGGAATAGAAACTTTGACTCTCTTTTTTTTCCACTGTTATTTCCATTGTGTCTAGAACATTTCCCAATATATATTAGGCATTCAGTAAATATTTGCAGAATGAATAACTATGCCTGATGAATGCAAGTAAACAATTGATCGCTGTTGAGTAAGTGTCACTCTACCTATTTAGTCCATCCACCACAACTGTCCACAATTCAGGTTTTCATTATCTTACGTATTGTGTCTCATCACCCAAGCACGTATTTCTGTATTCTTTCCTCAAATTGCAAATGCTTTTTCTTTTCCTTTTGACTAACCCAAATCATTCACATTCTGTGAGACTCAGATTAAAATGAACTCTACTTGAAGCCTTTTCTTAATCATTGCAGCTCACAGTGATCTGGTCCTTTGCTAACCACCCATGCTAGGCATTAATTATTAAAAAGAAAACTTTTTAAACATTTACATAATTTTAGACACTGTCCTAGGTTTGAGGCTAGAACATGAAATAAAGGCTTTTTCTCTAGCATAACTTACATTTTGAGTTAAAGTCAGGAAACAAATACGTAAATAAAATCATTTTGCATCATGATGAATGCTGTGAAAAGAATAAACTATTGCAGTTTTGTTGAAATGAACAATAGATTGAGGGCCAGACAGCATAAAAGCCATCTGGATCACTGTAGTAAGAATATCCCAGGCTGAAGGAACAGCAAAGAAACATTGTAAAACCGGAAAGATAAATACCATATATTGTCATATACTTATTTGTTTCACATTATTTGTTCTCTAACTGTTCCATATTTGTTAGTTTCTTAGTTACATCTTGATTTTATATTTTCTGATGGTAGGAATACTGTTTTATTCTTAGGGTTTATACCCATAACACCTCAGAAACAGAATGTAACGTATAACACAAATTTTATATGAGTACTTACGGAAAAATTATTATTCAAAAATGTTTTTAGTAACAACTCCTTCCCTATTCCTTGTTCAATACATTAAGATTGTTAAGTTTCTTCAAGGAAAAACATTTAATGAGTAATGTATTATTTATGCCAATAAATAAATGAAAAATGGAATAAATACATGTCCCTGAGCCCATTTTCTCAAGTGTAATTTATGTCTGCATTCAATTTACAGGGTCATTATAATTTGGCAGAAAGGGGAGCATAATTTTCATCAATAAGTTTTCGTCTGCTTATTTTTTATTTGAACAATGAAGGGTGCCCTGCATTAATAAAATTAATTGTATTGACCAATCAAAAGATGGGAAATGTTGGTGATTGATGAAATGTTAATAATTTCTTGTAGTAAAATAGATGTTATATTGTGAGAATTTGGTAAGCATGGCCAGCATTTTTTTTCTTTGTTTTGCTTTTACAAGACAAGATTTTATTCTGCCGACTAGACTAGAGTGTAGTGGCACAATCATAGCTCCTGCAGCCTCGAATTCAAGCCATCCTCCTGCCTCAGTCTCCCAAAGCTCTGGAATTACAGGCATGCTCCACCACTCCAAGCATCAAAATTTTTTAAATCACATTTCTCTATCCTGCACTGCCACATTTTCTCTCTCCTTACGGGTTTACTTTTTTGGATAGCACCTGCTCTATAATGAAGACACTGGGTGTGATCCAAAAGCCAAGGGAGTGTCTCTCAAGTACCTCTTCATTAAATCTGGGCACCACCACGTCTCTGAGAGCAAAAACGGATCATAGAGATAATCTGTCTCGGTCCCTGACATGTGCAGAAATGCCTTATGCAACATCACAGAGACATGATCATCCAACATGTGCCAAAACACTTCCTGTGAATGAGAGCTCAACACTTCCCATTATTGAGAACTCTGTTACTATACACTTCTTCATGCCAAGTCCTATTTACCTATATCTCTGCATTCTAAGACTGCTTCTGAAATCCATGAGAATAGAGTGCAATTTAAATGATAAAATATATTTGCAGATCACTAGGCCGAAGTTCAAATTCTGGTTATACCTTTCCTGTCTGGATGACCTTGCATACGACACAAGCTTTCTAAACCATAATGTCTTCCATGATAAGAAAATAGCTCTATAAATGTTCACAGGCTTACAACATCCACAAAATTATTTTCTTGAGCCACATAATCAATGTACGAAAATACACAATATACAAAAGTCTAAAGCCTTAGCATCATCTAAAACACAGATAGTGATCTGAAAAACAAAAAAGTATACATCGGTGCAAAAGTAATTGTAGTTTCTGCCATTAAAAGCAATGGCATAGTATACACATAATGAGTAGTTTCACCTAAATGTCTTTAAAATCATAAAATTCCATTTATGATAAATGGAAGTGAAGAGTCTTCTTCAACATGTATTTTATTAGAGGTTCACATTTGCTTTTATAAGAACATTTTACCTTTACATCTATCTGACACTTTTGTTCATACCTTTACTTTGTCATTATTTTTACTAATCATATAGCATTTATTATATGGTTAGCTATATGATTGAAGATTTGTGGGATACACAGAGAAATAAAAAATATAGACCTGTCCTCAATTCAGTAGCAATCTAGTGATGGCTAAAAAGGATATGAATGAAATGCAATAGGAGCACTCAGTAAAGAGCAATTTTTTATGTTTGCAAAGAAGTTAGAGGGAATAGAAAAAGAAATTAATTGGATCCTTGCTCTCTCATGCTAAAAGATCTCCCACATCAGGAAACAAATGAAGTGGTTGTGTTGAATAAAAGGAAAACCTTTTTTCTCTCCTTGAGGTTAAATTATTTACTGACATTTCATGTAAAGGAGTCATAAAAGATAGATAGCAAATCAATTTAGAAATTTATACCGTCTTTTGATGACATCATCTGCCGAGCATTTAGTTGCTTATTGATGTAAAATGGTCACCTTACTAAACTAGTGAGTAGTTTTTATTCCCCATCCCCTCCCCTTGATGTAACTGGAATAAAACTTAGTGACTGATACTTATGGCTAGGAAAAAGTCCGTTCCAGTAAAGAGACTTCCATACAGTAGTTACATCTTTTGTACCTGGCATCCAGTTTACCTTGTTCCTCTTTGTGTTTCTAGTTGCTGGACTCTGGATTCTAAATAAAAGATAGCTTGGTGACCTCAATGGATTTCTGTTGTCCAGGATCAGAACTGATAAATAATATATGCTTAGAGTATCCATTATTAATTCTTACAATCAGCAGTAAATAATAAGAGTCTAGCTTCATCTCTCCTGCCTTTTCCACTAGAGGCAGTTAGCTCAGTCCACAAGGTGCTTTTCAGAACTTCATCTGCTTATTTATATGTATATTCTGAGAGGCTGTGATTGGGAACCTCATCACAGAATATTTTTGTATTGGGCCCTAAAGGAAGTCCCAGCACACTATTTATTTTGCACCAAATAGAGTTTGTAAAGATGCATCGTGCAGCAGCTTGCTGGACAATGTTCAGAGAAATAGTACATCCTTCCATAAAGCCACAAACCATGCACTGCAAAGCACAAACAAATCACACTGTAAAATCCCACTCTTCAATCAACACTGTATTCCAGTCTGTCATATCTCTACAACAGCTACAGAGGGAATAACTCTTGTATAGAGTTTTAGAGTTTTCTTTGAAAGTCAGATGTGTGTACAAGTGACTTGCAAAAAAAGACAGTAATAAAACTCTGCAATCTTTTCCAATTTTCTCTCTCCATATTTAACGGTGCCTGGCATATCTATAGATGACATTTAATATTTGAAAGGGCATAATTTCCTTCAATGCACAGAGGAGTTTCTGTTCTGTTTCTGGCAGATAGAGGGAAATTCGTATCTGTACATGAGATCTGCATTGAAATCACTATGTAAGATGGATGTTTCTCAGTACTTACAGCTTCCGCATTGTACCTCAAATGTGTCTACAAAAATCCTCTATGTGGTATTTCTTTACTGGTCTACAGTCATTCATATTAAGTAACAAAAACGAGCCAATAATTCTGGAGCTAAAAGTAGTTAGGGAAAAATCCAGTTTGATGCCTTTCAAATTGTATTAACCTGAGACCGGGAGTTTCAGAAGGCACCTCAGCGGCAAATGAAAGCTCTGGAAAGCCCAATCTGCTCAGTCAAAGCAGCTATGCTTTGAAATGTTTCACACATTAAACTTTTCAGTGAAGTTTTGTTGGAAATGGGATTTCATTTATTGAAAACAAAGACAATAAAAGACTGACTGAGTTCAGTCCATTCATTTTACAAATAGAAAACTTTATAAAAGATCAGAGACCTGGGAGGGACAGAATCTGAGCCTCTGATCTCTTGTTGTAGCATCAAGTCCAAAGAAAAAAGACAGGAAACAACAACAAACCAATAAATTTCACAGTGACATGAAATAGAGTGAGTATGCTAGGAAACTTGCCTGAAGTGAGAAAGAGTGAGTTCCATTTTATAATTACATTGCTGCAGGCACTAGCACCACACAATTTGTTCCTCGCCTAATACAAAGGTAACCTTTCAGTCTTCATTTGATTAATGACTAAGCAAAAGAGCAGGTCTCCAAAGTGTATCACTCTGGTAAAGACCAGAATAATTTTTTAACAGTTTAAAAGCAAATACTTTTAATAAACATTATGACAAAATTGAGATACTCTTGTCGCTAAAGACGTGCAAAAAATGTGAATTGTGACAAATTCAAAAAAGTATGAATGTGTTTCAAAGAAAGTTTTCAGAATCAATTTTATTTAATGTCTGCACCTAAGATTGCAGCTCTCAGTCTCCCCTCTAACAGCTATACAGAAGTGTTATTTCAAAGTGACCACAATACATTACCAGATACACAGGAGAATGGAGAGCCTCCTTACATACCTAATTGGTGAGAAATTATAAATGTAAAAACTAGAATATTGAAGTGAACACTAATACAGGTTTAAAAATAATATGCTAGAAATACAGAATACTAGAAAATGTTTCAATCAAAAACAATTTTGTAAAAGCTCACAAAATGAAAATGGCCTACTGCATGATTTCTAAACATGTTTTAAATAGTGCTATTTTTACCTAAGAAGAAAGCTTGATATTTCATAATAATGCACTAGAAGGACATAATGGAATTATAAGAACTGGAATTGGAAAAAAATGGTTTCCATCAAGATGACATGAATTATAAACTTGTTTAGAACACGGAGTTCTATTATTTCTTCTTATAACTTCTGTAATCCATAGTACAGTTTACTGTGTGCATGTATATATACAAATATATGTACACATGCAAATACATATACATTATGTGTATATGTATGTATATACACGTGATGTATATCAAAGTGTGAAAAGGTGAATATATGAATAGATAGATAGACTTACTTCTTGATTTTTTTAATTTTATCACTGAAGGAATTATCACTCTTGGGCTTTTATAGCCATCCTGAGTTATACACAAGCAAATGAGATAATAATGGAATATTGACTTGCCTCAATTACCTAACTGAGTTAATCTATTTATTAAACATTATCTGTTGAAGAGGTATGATGCTGTTGAAACTTACGAAATACATCCCAGGCTTGGTAATTTCCCTCAAAGAATTTCTAATTCCTAGGAAATTACTGACAAGCAGTAAAGAACTAATAGTGCTAAAAACCCATAACAATGGTTCACAAACTTTGCTGCACATTGTAATCACTTGGCAACCTTTAAAAAATACTAGCACCTAGTAATCATTCTCATTCTGATGTAATTGTATGGGGTGCAGCTCGAGCCTCTGGGAAGCCATCTAGTCATCTAGGGCTATGTATATTAAAGTTACTAGGAGTTCTTCAATATCCTATAGGATACTTTTTTCTATACAATCCTCATTGTTGTTGTTGTTGTTGTTGTTATTACCATGACTCTACCAGGATTGAAACATAAAGACTTCTCCATTTGATGCTCCAAACTTGATTCAGGTATCTTCAGCTACAAGCAATTCATAGCATTCAATGGGCTCATTCACTCTACTTTGGCTATTAGAAAGTACTTAAACTAGCCTCTGACATAGGCTTGGGATCAGCTCACAGCAAACTTTCATCCCTTCTTGCACGTGAGAAACATCTTGAAAAGCTTCTGAGACATCCAAATGCAGTGCCCAAGCTTGTTGCACATGAAAGCTTCCTAAATCAAAAGTTTACAACATGTCCATCAGAATGAGGATGAGACCCAGACTTGCACAAATTTTAAAGATCCTAACATGATTCCAATGTTCAACAAAGTGTGAAAATCACTTTTCTAATGTTAGAACCCCATATCCACAGTTTTTGAGGCAGAGCCTAGGCATCAAGGTTTATCGGTTCCCCAGGAAATTCTAACACTCACCCAGGATAGAAAATACTGAGTTAGAGCAGCTGCACAAACTTGGTTGCCTGTTGAAATGAGACACAAATAGACATTTAAAAATAACTGCTTTTTTTTATTATTTTTAAAAAGGCAGTAGGCGGGGTGCAGTGGCTATTGCCTGTAATCCCAGCACTTTGGGAGGCTGAGGCGGGCAGATCACGAGGTCAGGAGATTGAGACCATCCTGGCTAACACGGTGAAACTCCATCTCTACTAAAAATACAAAAAATTAACTGGGCGTGGTGGTGGGCGCCTGTAGTCCCAGCTACTTGGGAGGCTGAGGCAGGAGAACGGCATGAACCTGGGAGGCGGAGCTTGCAGAGAGCCGAGATCGTGCCACTGCACTCCAGCCTGGGCGACAGAGCAAGACTCTGTCAAAAAGAAGAACAAAAAAGGCAGTAAAGTTTGATAGCCGTTGATTCAGAGCTCTGTTACTCAAAGTATGGCTCATGTGCCATTACTTGGTCCCAGTTAACAATACAGATAACAGGGTTGTTTTATAGACTTACTAAATCAAACTCTGAAAGAGTTTGGGCACAAATCTTCCTTTTAAGACATTGCAAATAAAGTTTAACTTATCGATCTGGAACAGTGGTTTTGAACCCAGGCATAACTTTTCTCTTCAGTAGACATTTGGCAATGTCTGAAGACATTTCAGCTGTCACGAATGGACTGGGCGTCATTGGTATCTAGTAGGTAGAGGTCAGGGATGCTACTAAACCTCCTGCCATGCCAGTGTGAATGGCAGCCCCTTACAAAATTACCAAGCCCAAATTATCAATAGTGCCACAGTTAAGAAACCTTATTCTAGAGCAGTGGTTGTCAAAGCTTAAAGTGCAACAATATCACTTAGATTACTTATTAAAACATAGATTGCTGGGCCCCACCCCTCGGAGTTTTTGACTTGGTAAGTCCAGGATGAAAACAAAGAGCCTGCATTCCTAACAAGTTCTGGTGATGTTGATACTGCCAGTCTGGTTACTATACTTTGAGAGTCACTGATCTAGAGATTGCCTCCTAATTTTCCTCTGATTCCTTTGACTCTGCCTTCCCAGAAATGAAGTTCATCAAGAGATATAATTTTTTAATATAGCTGGGGAATGCTACTGAGAATTTGAAAACACATGACCAGAGTATCTTTAAATCTCTGATATTAGAATTCTTAGACATAATTTCTCCATCTTTTTGGTCAGCATCAGTATTAAACTATAGAGCCACAATTTTGATTTTAAATACTTCACACACTCCAATCTAACGATTATCATTGAATTTGCTTGTTCTGCAGGTGATTCTGGCCTGAGTCTGATAAAGATGCCTTTAATAACATAACCACAACACCTCAAATATCTGTGATACATCTGGGATGAATTACCAGCCAACTCAATAACTTTGGCAAAAGCAAATTCTTTCATACAATAAATTATTTTTAACAATGCCCTAGCCACCAGAATAAGATAGGCGGTCTCTGACCCCCTTTGAGACTGCCTGCTTCTCACTCATTTTCTCTTAAGACCATCCTTTCCCCAGATCACTGTAATCAACAACACCAGACACACACAAAATGTTAACATTTCTGAATAGCGATTTAAAGTGTTTTCATCAGGCCCTCAGTCACTGCTCCCTCCATTAGAGTCATCAATAACCAGAGAGACAAAAATTATAAATCTGTAACTAGGCAACAAGGACAAAGCTAATGAACATTAGGGCAGAGACTGTAGCCTTTATAAATAAAACCCAAATAGCACCTCAGCTGAATATATTTTTCTGCTTTATTGCTGTTTTGACACAAATGAAACCAAGATGTATTCCCCTTACTTTGTGTGTTTTTTCCTTTTTTTCCCCCTCCAGTTTATGTCTTGTGTTATTACTTTGTGGAAAGAGACAGAGTGGATGTAAAGAAGTCCATAAATTGGAACAAAACTGTTTTACTGTAAATATTTCTACGTACTTATAATGTCTTGTTTAGTATGTCTACTCAGCAGGTTTTCCAAAGTAATCCTTGGGGCTGCCTTTGTGTTTAGTCATGCTATCTATAATTAAAAGGTATCATTTGTGAGAGTAGCAGAAAGAAATCTGAATGAAAATGAATATGTGTGTAAAAATGAAACAAAACTTACAGACATAAGCACATATGTTTTGGTTTCTTTATCTCCTTTCAAAACAGGAAACAAAGTGCTCAGAAAATCTAGTGAATTCATTATATTTATATAAATGTACAATTTCACTTCAATTACAGACATTCTCCTTCTTTTCTAGTTTAGCATTTTGTATGGTTGATTTTCATCAAGTACTAAACAACAAGAGAACTGGAATTCCTTGACATAATTCTAAGGTAACTGTTTTCTGCGGGATTCTCTTAAGGGGTCTCTCATTCAGTGGTGCAGATACTAATTTAATGTCCAACAAAATAAATATAATAAGCCATTGTAACTAGAGGGATATTTGTTTTCTTTTTTTTCTTTTTCTTTTTTTTTTTTTTTTTGAGACAGAGTCTTGCTCTGTCCCCCAGGCTGGAGTGCAGTGGCGCAATCTCACTACAAGCTCACTACAAGCTCCGCTTCCCGGGTTCACGCCATTCTCCTGCCTCAGCCTCCCCAGCAGCTGGGACTACAGGCACCTGACACCATGCCCGGCTAATTGTTTGTATTTTTAGGAGAGACAGGTTTTCACCGTGTTAGCCAGGATGGTCTCGATCTCCTGACTTCATGATCTGCCCGCCTCGGCCTCCCAAAGTGCTGGGATCACAGGCGTGAGCCACCGCGCCCGGCCAGGATATTAGTTTTCAATGCAGATGCAGTCAGTTGAACTTGCCTGTTTGTTTCATGTTTCAGTTTAGCAGAAAGACTAGGAGACTTTTACCATGAGAATCCCACAGAGGCGCCTAAACTATCATCTATATATGCTCCATTGACTTCTGGCCCCCAGAAAGGCCTTCTTGAGGTTCAGTTTTAAGTTGACTAGTAGATCCTTTTGCAGAAATACCAGGAGGATTCTAAAGGAGCCTGTGAAAATGTTTCATAGAAGCCACCAGAAAAATAGTAGCCCCAACCCTGCAAGGGGTGCTTCAGGTGGGAGAAGAGAATTCATTCAGTCTCTATTCTAAGAAAAAGTTGATTCTTGGTAAGGAAAAATGACATTAGATATATAACTATGTAGTTTCATTCATTCGTTCCCAATGTAGAGAAGAGATCACACTAAATTTCCTTAAGACAACTATATAAATAATTATAAAAGACCTTCCCTTTAATAGACCACTAAGAATTTAAAATACAATTAAGATGAAAACCACTGTCCCTATTAGCATTGGTGGTTACAAGAATGACCACAAGGTTTAGAGAGGTTTAGACTGATTATAGTACAGGGCACAAATCTAAGGCATCTGCTGACCAAGTAGAGATTAACATCAGTTGCTACACAGAAGATTTTGTGCCACCCAAGGTAATCTCAGTAAGTGAAAAACACAGTTTAAGTTTTTCTGGTAGGATGGCAAATATTTAAACAATTCTTTTTCCCTCTATACATTACGATTGTACTACCGTAATAAACCCATTTACTTGAGGCACTTTGAAAATAGTAGTTGGGCTTTATTTAATAAAGGACACTTGAGGTGAAAAGAAGACAACCATAGAAAATTTTTTTTTTAAAGCAGCAGCAGCAGCAGCATCAGGAAAGGAGGGCAGGGAGAAAACGATAAACCAAATGATATTCACAGTAATATACAGAAATAACTTGAATGTAGAAGACAAAAACTGATGTTTTAAAGATTCACTTAGTTGTTCTCTTTGGTTAAAGAAGATTTTCCTCTGTGAAACAAAGGCGTCATGTTCTGGAAGTCTAAAGAATTACAAAGGTTCATTACATGAATCTCACACCAGGGACTTTGGCAAGAACAATCTCTCAACATTTTACAAATTATCTTAACCACTAATAAAGTGATTATGATGCTGCCTGAAAATGCAACATTTAAATTTTATTTTAAAATGAGAGAACCAATAAGTATTCCCTAAAATCATAGAACACATGCTAATTGAATAGAAGGAAATATCGATTGGAGAGCAAATGACTAGACTGCCAATTTTTATCCATCCATCATACACCATCACAATACACACTTAAGCAAATGTGCAGATTCCAGTGATTGTAGTAAATGATCATAGAGCTCATCAAAACCAGGCAAAAAGCAGAGTAACATATCCCTATTCTTCCCTTTTCTCCTTTGCATAGGAGTCTAATAAGAGTGAGTACTAGTGCATATGTGTGGTGGTTGGGGCGAAGGATTATTTTCTCTTTTTTTCGGAATGTCCTCTCACAAACTGAGCTCCAACTTTTAGCAGCAGCAGGAATAGAAGGCAATGCATAGAGTGGGAACTATTTTTGTGGCCTTATGATTTAGAGAGAACTTGGAACAGCTCAGAGATAGAAAGAGGATAAAAGTCAAGACAATCAAGGAAATACACAGTAAGACCCTGGTATGTTCCCTATAAGTTGTTGGAAATCAAGAGGAGAAAAGTTAAGTAAACAAAAGAATTCCTAGCCTCAAGAACTGTATAGTTTTAATGGGAAGTATATTTTCTCCTTTGATTGTTTAGTCATTTATTAAACAAATATATTTTGAGTGCCTACCATGTGTCAGGCACTGTGCAAGGTGCAGAGATACTTAAGATACTTTCATCTACACCTCACTGACTCTAATACAAAAAGGAGAAAGCAAAAAAGTAAGTGATCTTTTAGAAATGCAAATACTGATCAATTATTTTTATGACTTTTTAGTCCTGCTTTTGCGATGTTTTCCAAATTTTGGGGGTAGCTTTCTCTGGATTGCAGGACCTGATCTTTGCTTTCTCCTCAGCTTATTTTGTACTGTTCTTCCCCTTGGCCTTTGTGCTTTAGCCCTGCTGCCCACCTCATTACTGAATACACCATACATTTCCCTGTGTTCAGAGGGACATGTGTAGAACTCTATAGCATCTGTTCTAGAACAGTCTCCCTCTTTGTTAGCCACATTCTTCTCACAGTAGTGTTGATTTGACATTGCATCCTTTTACTGTAACTTCTCTGAGCACTTAGCAAAATTGTAATTTATGAGTCATTTAGTTATTTATCTGCTGTTGTTGTTGTTTATTCCAGAATAAACCGTCTATAAAAGAGGTGATGTGTCTATTTTGAAAAATTTTATCCCAAGTACTTAACACAGAGTCTAGTTAATATTATAGTCTATAAATATTTTATTCACATTTTTATTTTAGTGACTATGTTTCATAACAGGGAAGAGGAGAGAAATATGTTGTACCCAATAAACACCTTAGGGATATCATTATACAGTGATTTCCTGAGTTAAACTGCTTGAATAGCAGTGAGCTGATAGCCAACAGAAAAGTGATTTGGAGTCAAAGTTACCAATGTCTATATAGTTTAAAATGGGTCCAAGATGAAATATCAGACTAGCTAAGTCAGAGGGCTAGGATTAGTGACAATTCAACATGATGATTTCACAGGGATTTTCTTCTCCATTTATCGTGGAGCAAATTTGTTCATTTGACAGAAAGAGCTTGACACTGGAGTATAAACTCCCTCTGAAAAAACAAAGGAGAGATTTAGGCTCACTGTAAGTGATGAGTGGCAGTCTCCAAGCCTCTCTGAAAATGGGGCTTATAGGGGAAGAAGAAAGAACTTGAACTTATAATGACCTTATCATGAGAAACTAAGTGAGTTGTAAAGGTGGAGAAATGATACAAAGGAGAATCTGGGGCCAACAGCATCAACATGATTAGTCTCAGAATTTTGTTGGTGGCTAGTTTCAAATTAAAGAAGGTATAGACTTGGGTTACTTAGTATTATTCTTCCAGAAGTGCTGCTCACGTTGGAAGAGGAATCAAAAAGCCAAATACAGCACTTTTACACGTATGTGAGAAAGAGTTAATTCAGCAAGCCTGGGTTGCTCAAACTCTGCACATTCCCCAAAAAAGTTCTGTTTCCATGACAGGCCCTTAGCTCACTCCTGGGAACCGAGCTGTCTGATAAGAGTGTTTTTGAAGCGTTCTGTGCCAGTTTGTTTAAGTAGTTCATGATATCATTGTCATCTATTCTGAGTGCCTGCCTTCTCTCTGGGAGTCTGGACCTGAAGCAACAAACTTCCAGCAGAGGTAGTATAGGCTTATGTGACTGACTGCCAATAAAAACCATGAAAAATCAGGCTCAAAAGAGTGTCCTTCCTTATCAATACTTCCCATGTGTTGTCACACATTTTTGCTGGGGAGAATTAAGTGCATTCTATGTGATTCCATACTTGAAAGGTTGCTAATTCTTTTCTCTAGACTTCACTCCATTTGCTTCTTCCTTTTGTTGATTTCACAATGCATCCTTTCACTGTAATAAACCACATGGTAGTCATAACAACATGTAAGTCCTGTGAGCTCCATTAGTGAATTATCAAGCTTGAGGATAGTTTTGGAGACCTTCAAAACAAAGCATCTTCTAGAAATCCAACTACTGAATCATCTAACAAACCATGAGGTCTCCACCTGGGGAACCCCAGGTTTCTGTATTTCTCCTGCAATACAATCTCAAGGAAATGGAAAGAAGCCTATCTCTTCTCACAAGAGATACATATGCTGTCTTCTCCTACAATGTAGATAGCCTAGTTTGAACACCCAAACCTAATTTCTTATCTATCCAAACTAAGAATGAAAAAAAAAAAACTATTCTGCTATCAATGTCTGCTTTGATTAGGTCTAAACAAAAATGTACTGGTATAAAGAAGAAATACACTTTCCCAAGAAGATAGTTGTGACTAGTGGAGTCAACAGCATTAAATACCATTATTAGTCTTGTCTCTTATAATTATGTTTTTGAGAAAGAACTCTTACTTTCCTTATCAGGACTTATATATTCATCTCTTACATCATTCTGAAGCTGCGCAAATTATTTTCTATTTACCACACAGCCAGAGTTACTGTGTCCAACTCAGTTTTATTCTTCAAGGACCTGAGCCCTATAAACTGCCTCATCTAGATTCCCTTCTCCTATGACTTCATGTTGAGTTTAGTCAAAAAGAGTAGCCCTCTTGAAATTTGAGTGAGGAAGGAGAGAAAAGTAGAAGCAATTCTTTCCACTCCCTCTCTACCTGGGTACTACTCCTCTGGCAGAAGCTATATACTTCTACAGGCATAGCTCCTTCCTGCTAGGCTGAGTCCACAGCACCAGAGCTCTCTGGGCTCTGCTTGTTTCCTCGTCTTGCACCTTCTGGTGTAGTGGTGACAACAGCTTTCAGTGAACTCTTCACCATGCAAGAAGAATGTGCCTTTTGATTTCCACCAATCAGGAGACTGTTAAAGGGGTATCTACTGCAAGTTTATCGAACACATTTATAAGCAATCACATGAATGAGTAAATGAATGAATGAATGAATGACTTACTGCTCCCTCATAAATTAAAGAAACCAGTTTGATAAATAAAGGCAAACTGAAATTACTTCAGTTTAATTTGCTACAATTTTCTGAGTTGCAGTTTAACAGGAGCTTTCAGAGGTAACTCAAAGACAACATACCAATGATGAGGACTTCATGTAAAGCTGGAAGGGGGAATGTAGGGTGCACACAAGAGGATTAGTGCTTATAGAGCCAATGCAGGGGCTAACAACTTTCTCTGCCTTTGTGTCCTGGGATCCCAACATAACCAGCAGATCTTAAAATCCCAATGAGAACAACAACAACAACAACAACAAAAACAGTCATAGTCGCAATAAGAACTAAACTCACACTCAGAAAGTTTGAAACAAGAAGATCTTAAGGAAGGGGATGCCAACAGAAGTGGGGAGAACTTTACCACCTTTAGGAGGCTGCTTGGAGAGAGTTCAGAGCCAGGAAAGAAGGAGCACCTGAAAAGAATCCCAATCAATTACTGGCAGAACCACAGAGCTGAGGCAGGAAACGAGGGAGGAAAATAAAAACTCAAAACCCTCTGTCATTCTAGCTTACAATCTACTGCCAGCACTCTTCAAATTAGGCCCAGCCTAATTTAAGCCAGAGGACAAGGGTGATGCAATTCAAGCCTTCTGGGGAACATAGCAAGGTAGAAACTGAATTGGGGGATTGGAGCAGTGAGACAAGCTAAGAAAGCCTGCATCGAGTATTCAGAACTTTCTCCAAGGGACATGTTAGGCCATGCTTAAGTTTTACTTAGTAAGAACACTGATAACCAGGACTTTCATACAAAGAGGCTGCTTTTGAAAGCAAATCTCTGATACTAAGAACCATCCTATGAGGGAGGATTGGTAAGTTCTATATAACACCTGAGATATTAGACACACTAGATATTAACCAGATACATCAGATAGCACTTGTTCATCAATCATAGCCTCCCTAATGATACCAAAAGGAGTCAGTACTGGCCACATATTTCAAAAGTCACTTTCCTGTTCTCCTTTTATACTGAATGTCTATCCTTAATACAGTCTGTGACCAAATCACTTCTTTTCTTTTTTAATCCTGGCATAAGCTTTTGTTTAGCTCTATTCAAGCTGCTCTGCCTGAAAAATCACTGTGCTTTAAGTTTTACCAACCAACAGCCATTGGCTAAAAATGATTAGAGTTTACCCCAAGAGGAAGCCTTTGATCACTGCAGCCAAATCCAGCCGTGAGAATGTGTGTTTTCCTGCCCTGTACTAACATTTTCTCTTAATTAGGTCAGGAGAAACTGCCTTGGGAAGTTGATTCTTCACCTGCACACATAATATCTGTACTTACTTTCTGCTTTTCTATGTTCTCTGAGGAGGCACTTGGGAACCCATTGGCAAGAACTTGTTTTTGAGGTAATTGCAAGGGAAAGATGAAGCACACATCAGTGAAAATTCATTTTGATTCTATTCCCTTCTCTCTCCTTTTTTAAGTCAAGCATCTCTAAATTTCAAGTTGCAAACAATATGATTCAGTAAATTTTATTGATGGAGAATAACCCAATGGAACAGCCCAAGGCAGTATGAAAACATCCCTGCCACCCCAATCTAGAACAGTTTTCCTCTCTGCCTGTCAGAGGCTCTTATGAGAACCACCCATCCTCATATTTAGTACCATGGTATGCAGAAGAGGTCAAAGCGGTTCCATGGAGTTCCAAATGAAATGTCCACAGGATTAGCACAGGGTACTGGGAGCCTTTACATGAAGATATTTGATAAGATTAGGGTTTAAGAGACGAGAACATGAAGCTATGTTTCAAGTTATGATTGAAGTGAACCAAGAAAGATGAAATAAGAAACTAAGTCCCTGAACACAGGGACTGGAAGTTTGCCAGCACAATTTAAGAGAATTTAATATGGAACAACTTTAGCATAATAGGGGAATTGTGTTGACATTTGCAAAATCTTATTTTACTATTAAGGAAATTTAGGATGAAGAGAGGATGGTATTTCTAATACTTGAAACTGATTATCACAAAGGATGAAAACTCACTTCCTTGGTATCTGCATAAAAAAATATAGGTTTGGATTGCAGATCCTTTGGATCTGACCCTTTCTACGAGTTTGTCTGGTGTTGAGCCATGCCCATGACCACATTTAACTGTGTCTTCTCAATAAGCCCAGATTCAAAGCCCTAAAGCAACTTCCTGCCTATGACCCTCACCTCTCAGCCTATATTTCATTTGATCAGGGCCATGAAATGAGCTACCTGATGGCATGACTAAATAAAGCTAATCCATGATCAAATTCCAACTGGAGAGGGCAGTAACAATGAATTATTTTACCACGACATAAAGTCCGTGTCTTTTCTAATTATCTGGTGTCTCAAATGGTGAAGATATAAGAAGGGAGGTTACGATGTGTTTTGAAACAAGACGACTTCTTGCTAATCACTGGAGTAATATTCATTTTACCTTAAGATTAAATGAGAAGATTGATGTTTTTGGCTAAAATTTGGTGGAAATAAATATTGATAAGTATACCGTATACTTTTACATTTATAAATGGCAACTGAAACATCATTAGGATAAAATCTTGATAGAGTTAGTAAAGTGTTTGTTTTTATTTTGATTTTTTCACTCTAATCTTCTGTACCAGTTCTTGAAAACATGAGGGTTTGGCTTTTTTTTTTTTTTTTAACACTTTACTACATTATGATCCCACTCTAATTAGATGGAAACCAAGGTAGAGAAATTTCAAACCAACTAGTGAGGTTGACAAGAATTTAGGTGAAAGCCAGCCAGAAAGAAAAGACATCTAGAACTTAACCAACAAAAACATACCAGTACATAGAGTCATTTCACCAAAGCCCTGACTTCCAGGTGGACAAGTGCTAAGATTGTAAAGGCAATAAATGTTTTAATAGCTTTCCCCTCAACACAAATACAAACAGATCCCATCCTCCACGTGCACATAAATATGCACACGACTAGCACTTCCCCACTTCACAGATAATTTTCATTTTAATGAGGACTGTTGATTATGAATGGATAACCCAAAGAAATGACTCAAAACTAGAATTTTAAGTTAGATAAAACTTGAAGAATACTTTGGGCACACTTCTTAGTTCATAAAGTATAGTTGCTACCCTGCCGTCCTCACATACTCCTCTAGTGTTCGACACTTGTCTGAGGAAAACAACTTTGTATTCCACTTTCTCTGTGACTTTATACATCATCTATTTTGTTTTAGCCAGAGAGAGACTTAACAAAGAGTACTGGATCCTAAACTCAATGGTGTTTGGTTTTTGAAAGGTATACTTTTCTTTCAAAATTCTTTTCTTCAGAGGCTAATGAGACGCACTGCTCTGTTGGAGGGCAGAGTTGGGTAGATGGAGAAATTGCAACAATTATTCTTAATTGCCACTGAAACTTCGCTTTTTTAGCAGAAGGGGGAAACTAGTTTAGTTGACAGAAGTACATATCTGCTAAATAGGAGAAATGCAATTAGTGGTTAGTTGAGAGGTGGGAAAGATAGATTTTATATTGTAACAACTGTGAAAACAATAAAGGGCTTGGACATTATTTAAATTAGGTAAAATGTATGAACCAACTCAGAGACTGTACTGTTCAAAATCAATCACAACTACCAACTGTACTTCTTTTCCAAAACATATTCCAGAAATAAGTGAGTTTTGCCTTTCGAATCTCATTAAATATGAACCCACTTGTTAATTAGAAGTAGAAAATTTGGAGCTTTGCAATTAGACAACTCCGAGTGTGAGTTGGGCTCTGCCATTTATAAGCTATGTGACATTGTACATGTTAAACATAAACCTGTTTCCTCTAAAACTGAATAATAATAAAATATCTTCAAACAGTTGTTACAAAGTTTAAACTGGATTATTATTTTAAGTATTTTTTATTCACATTTAAATATAGGTTTTTATTAGCTTCACACTAAGCAATTTATTTTATTAACTCATTATCTGTAAACTACATCTAATAACGAACAACTTTCAGGTACAACATGAGAATCCACCAAGTGTAGTAATATATGCAATTCATATATCATGTAGTATCTGATATGTACCTATCATATAGTAATTGTTCAAGAGGCGGCTGTCCTCTTTCTTCTCTCTAACCCCACTCCCTGTCCCCCTTCCTTTACTTCGTTTCCTGTATTCTTTCCTTCTTTCCTTCACTGTTGAGAAACAGTTAAAAGGTTGAGAACGGTAATAACTTGAATGTAACTACTCCGAATTCCTCCTGCAGCAATTGCTTCCCATTTCCCCTTGGATGTGCTATATCAGCAATTACTGAGCCTGACAGACTTAGGATAAATAAGTCACCAACTTCCAATCTAAAAACTTCAGAGGTGAAAGATGGGCAATTTTACATGTAAGGCCACACAGCTCATCACTGTCTCCAATCAAAAACCTAATAAAAGAGTAAATCAGTGGACTTCCCCCTTTCCCTTCCCCTTTTCACTTTCAATATAAAGTGTCACTTTGACTCATTAAAGACAAAACAATATTCAGAAGATAAATTAGATCAAAGCCTGAAGGTTGTCTTGCCAGTAGCCTTTCCTTGAGCCTGGGAAAAATACAAGAATCAGGCCATGAATAATGACTCCTATACTTTTCATAGACAGTATCTGTATGGCAAAAGTGCTTTAGAATTCAAGTGGCGCTGTTGAAAAAAAAACCCTCTACTTTATGTCCAACTCAACATCTGCATCCTCTATGCCACTTTTCCTGCCTCCTTCAGTCTCTCGTGTCTGAGTTCTGCAGCATGCCTGGGAAACATGAACTTATGAAGGACCTACAGTGTTTTCCCAGTTGGAAACCAAGTGTATCGAACTTCGAATGTTTTTTTTTTTCTCTCTCTCTCTCTCCAGGATAATCTACCACAATTCCAGCCACATGGTTACTATTTTTAAAATCTTAGGTTATTAACTGCTAATCAATATTAACTAGAGTTCAAAGTCCTAGAGAACCATATTTAAAAATAACTTTAGTCATATGAAAAAATTACATTTCAGATAAAATTTAATGTACTGGGAATTGGCATGACCTAAAAAACGAAATGAAAAAGGTAACGTATGAATCAATTTTTGCTGTAATAAAACTGCATAGCAAACATCCTTAAAACACCAGTGTCTTAGAACAATAAAAGTTTCTTCTCCTGTTCACAGGTTCATGGATCAGCTGTAGCTTTACCATGCCTAGCTTCAGGCTTCAGACTGGCTACACATCTGCTCAAAATGCATTTTTATTCTTATTGAGCCAGTAGCTACCTGGGCAATATACTTCTCACTACAGATTACAGGAGCATAAGAGGGAAGTCAAACTTGACCAAATAAAGACTGCCCTTGAGCCATATCAGCAACGTACACTTGGAGAAAAAAAAATCACATGGCTAAGATCCAAATCAGTAGAATAGGAGATCAAGATTGGCAATCATGAGAAAAACTGAAAATTATATGACAAAACATATGGGTGTTAAATTTTATAAAAGGAAAGGAATGAAGAATTGAAAACAAACAGGGCATCAGTAAGATGGCAGAATAGTAGGTTCTGCACTCATATTCCACAACAGCTGTCCATGTACAAAAGGGTCTTTGTGGGGATTGGGATTCAGGTAGGGGGTGGTGAAATGCCAGTGGAATCTAAAACCTAGGAAAGCCATATGGAGAGAGCATAAATGTTCTCAGGCAGGGCCACCAACTATGATCTGAGCTCTAGACCCCACATGGACTCCCCTGCAACCCCGATTGATCATGGTCCTGCTTTCAGAAGCATCAGCCAGGGGACCCAACAGTTATGTCCACATGATTTGGTTTGGATGTGTCCCTACCCAAATCTCAACTGGAATTGTATCTCCTAGAATTCTCATATGTTGTGCAAGAAACCCAAGAGGAGTTAATTGAATCATTGGGGCCAGTCTTTCCCGTGCTTTTCTCATGATAGTTAATAAGTTCACAAGATCTGATGAGTTTATCAGAGGTTTCCGCTTTTGGGTCTTCCTAATGTTTTCTCTTGCTGCATCCATGTAAGAAGTGCCTTTTGCCTCCTGCCATGATTCTGAGGCCTCCCCACCCACATAGAACTGTAAGTCCAACTGAACTTCTTTTTCTTTCCAGTCTTGGGTATGTCTTTATCAGCAGTGTGAAAAGGGACTAATACAGTAAATTGGTACCAGTAGACTGGGACATTGCTGAAAAGATACCCGAAAACGTGGAAGTGACTTCGGAACTGGGTAACAGGCAGAGGTTAGAACAAACTGGAGGGCTCCGAAGAAGACAGGAAAATGCAGGAAAGTTTGGAAACTCCTAGAGACTTGTTGAATGGCTTTGACAAAAACACTGATAGTGATATGAACAATAAGGTCCAGACTGAGTTGGTCTCAGATGGAGATGAATAACTTGTTGGGAACTGGAGCAAGGTGACTTTTGTTATGTTTAACAAAGAAACTGGTGGCATTTTACCCTGCCCTGGAGATTTGTGGAACTTTGAACTTGAGAGAGATGATTTAGGGTATCCGGTAGAAGAAATTTCTAAGCAGCAAAGCATTCAAAACGTGACTTTGATGCTATTAAAAGCATTCCATTTTAAAAGGGAAACAGAGCATAAGAGTTCAGAAAATTTGCAGCCAGACAATGCAGTAGAAAAGAAAAACCCGTTTTTCTGAGGAGAAATCCAAGCCAGCTGCAGAAATTTGCATAAGCAGCAAGAGGCCTAATGTTAATCCACAAGATCATGGGGAAAATGTCTCCAGGCCATGTCACAGACCTTCACAGCAGCCCCTTCCATTACAGGCCTAGAGACCTAGGAGGAAAAAGTAGTTTTGTGGGCCAAGCCCAGGGTCCCTGTTCTGAGTGCAGTCTAGGGACTTAGTGCCCTGTGTCCCAGCCACTCCAGCCATGGCTGAAAGGGACCAATGTAGAGCTCAGGCTGTGGCTTCAGAGGACAGAAGCCCCAAGCCCTGGCAGCTTACACATGGTGTTGAGCCTATGAATGCGCAGAAGTCAAGAATTGAGGTGTGGAACCTCCACCTAGATTTCAGAAGATGTATGGAAACTCCTGGATACCCAGGCAAAAATTTGCTATGGGGCGGGGCCCTCATAGAGAACCTCTGCTAGGGCACTGTGGAAGGGAAATGTGGGGTTGGAGCCCCCGCACAGAGCCCCTACTGAGGCACTGCCTAGTGGAGCTGTGAGAAGGCCAACGTCCTCCAGACCCCAGAATGGTAGATCCACCGATAGCTTACACTGTGCACCTGGAAAATCTGCAGACACTCAACACCAGCCTGTGAAAGCAGTTGGGAGGGAGGCTGTACCCTGCAAAGTCATAGCAGTGGACCTCCCCCATACCATGGGAACCTACCTTTTGCATTAGCGTAAACTGGAGGTGATACCAGGAGTCAAACGAGATCATTTTGGAGCTTTAAAATTTGGCAGCCCTGCTGGATTCTGGACTTGCATGGGTCCTGTAACCCCTTTGTTTTGGCCAATTTCTCTCATTTGGAACAGCTGTGTTTACCAAATACCTGCACCCTCATCGTATCTAGGAAGTAACTAACTTGCTTCTGATTTTATAGGCTCCTAGGCAGAAGGGATTTGACTTGCCCAAGATGAAATTTTGGACTGTGGACTTTTGGGTTAATACTGAAATGAGTTAAGACTTTGGGAGACTGTTGGGAAGGCATGAATGGCTTTGAAATGTGAGGACATGAGATTTTGGAGGGGTCTCGGTGGAATGATATGGTTTGGCTGTGTCCCCACCCAAATCTCATCTTGAATGGTATCTCCCAGAATTCCCACATATGGAGGGACCCAGGGGAGGTAACTGAATCATGGGGGCCGGTCTTTCCCATGCTATTCTTGTGATAGTGAGTAAGTCTCACAAGATCTGATGGGTTTATCAGGGGTTTCTGCTTTTGCATCTTCCTCATTTTTTCTCTTGCTGCCATCATATAAGAAGTACCTTTCACCTCCCACCATGATTCTGAGGTCTTCCCAGCCATGTGGAACAGTAAGTCCAATTATACCTCTTTTTCTTCCCAGTCTCAAGTACGTCTTTACCAGCAGCATGAAAATGGACTAATATACCACAGGTGCTTCAGGTGACAGGCCTACTGATCTTGGTCCCAGGTCTGGACCCTTAAATGGCCCTATAACTTGGCTGTCACTCCTCTCAGCTGCAGTCTGAGAGCAGCCTTGCCTTCAACAGGGACCTGCTGGGAGACAAACTCATCTGTGTTCCTGACGCAAGCTTGCCAATCTCTATCCCACATAAAATCATGAAATGTCCCTGAAACCCAGATTCAGTCCCTCTTACCTGTGATGTTTGAGTAGTCCTGCCTACTCACGGAACCACTGGGAGTCACGGCCATCTGTGACTCTGCAGGCAGGCCCACTGAGAAACTAAGTAACAGAAGCCAAAAATATAGAGGTGACTCACTTTATTACAATATTCATTGTATTGCCGTGATCTGGAATTGAACCTGCAATATCTTCAAGGTATGCCAGTCCAGGTAGGCTATACACGACTGTTGCATGCATTAAGTATATAAAAGTTGTGTTTATACTATACGGTAGTGTAGTCTATTGAATGTGCAATGTAGCATCATATCTAAAAAACAATGTACATACCTTAACAGTTTTTCTTGTTTGGTTTTCTTTCTTTCTTTCTTTCTTTCTTTCTTTCTTTCTTTCTTTCTTTCTTTCTTTCTTTCTTTCTTTCTTTTTTTTTTTTTTTTTTTTTCTTTCTTTCTTTCTCTCTCTCTCTCTCTCTTTCTCTTTCTTTCTTTCTTTCTCTTTTTTTTTTTGCTTAAAGAAAACCAGCAATCATCTAAGCCTTCGGTGAGTCGTAATTGTTTGGCTAGTAGAGGTTCTCACCTCAATGTTGATGGCGGCGACTGATCAGGGTGGTGGTTACTGAAGGTCAGGTTGGCTGTGGCAGACTCTTAAAATAAGACAACAGACAACAATGCAGTTTGACACATAGTTTGACTTTTAACAAAATATTTTTTTGTGGTATACAGTGCTGTTTGATAACAATTTATCCACAATGGAATTTTTAAAAAATTGGGATAAATCCTTTCAAACCTGCTGCTGCCTTATCAATGAAGTTGATGTAATAATATTCTAAATGTTTGTTGTCATTTCAACAAGGTCCACAGCATATTTACCAGGAGCAGTTTCCAGTTGAAGAAACCTCTTTTTTCTCTCATCTGTAAGAAATAATTCCTCATCTATTCCAGTTTTATCATAATATTAAAGCAATTCAGTCACATCTTCAGGCTTTACTTTTAATTCTAGTTATCTTGCTATTTCTACCATATTTGCAGTTACATCCTCCACTGAAGTCTTGGACCCTCAAATTCATTCATGAAGGTTGCAATAAAGTTCTTCTAAACTCCTATGGATGTTGATATTTTGACCTCCTTCCAGGAGTTGTGAATGTTCTCAGAGGCATCTAGCGGTGAATCCTTTCCAGAAGGTTTTCCATTTATTTTTCACAGACCCTTCAGAGGAATCATTATCTATGGCAGCTACAGCTGTACAAAATATATTTTGTAAATAATAAGACTTGAAAGTCAAAATGACTTCTTGATTCATGGGATGCAGAAAGGATATTGTATTACCAGGCATGAAAACAATATCAATCCTCTTGTACATCTCCATCGGAGTTCTTGGGTAACAAGCTGCATTGTCAATGAGCAGTAATATTTGAAAGAAATATATACTTTATTTTTATGAGCAGTAGGTCTCCACAGTGGGCTTGATATATTCAGTAAACCATGCTGTAAACAGATGTGCTGCCATCCAGACTTTGTTGTTCCTTTGCAGAGGACAGGCAGAGTAGACAATTCTGAAGGGCCCTAAAATTTTTGGAATAGTAAATGAGCATTGGCTCCAACTTAATCACCTGCTTCTTTAGCTCCTAACAAGAGAGTCAGCATGATCCTTTGAAGCTTTGTAGTCAGGATTTTACTTCTCCTTTCTAGCTATGAAAGTCATAAACAACATCTACTTTCAATAGGAAGTTGTTTTGTCTACATTGGAAATTTGTTGTTTAGTGTAGTTGCCTTCATCAATGATCTTAGTCAAATCTGGATAACTTGCTACAACTTCTACACCAGAACTTGTTGATACATCTTGTGTTTTCATGTTATAGATATGGTTTTTATTATCCTTAAATCTCATGAATAAACCTATACAGGCTTCAGATTTTTCTTTCTGCAGCTTCCTCACCTCTCTGAGTTCTGATAGAATTGAAAATAATCAGGGCCTTGCTCTGGATTAGGCTTCAGCTTGAGGAATTGTTGTGACTGGTTTCATCTTCAATCCCGACCACTAAAGCTTTCTACACATCAATAATAAGACTATTTCTCTTTCTTGCCGTTCATGAGTTCACTGAAGTAGCACTTTTGATTTCTCTAGAGAAATTTTCTCTTACATTCACAACTTGGCTGTTTGGTGCCTAGCTATTGGCCTGTCTTGGCTTTTGACACGCCTTCCTCACTAAGCATCATTTCTACCTTTTGATTTAAAGTGAGAGACATGTAACTCTCCTTTTCAACGAACATTCAAATCTATTGTAGGGTTATTAACTGGACTAATGTCAACATCATTGCCTCAAGCAATAAGGAGGTCCAAGAAGAGGATGAGGGGTCCGCATGTTGGTGAAACAGTCAGAAACATATACAACATTTATCAACTAAGTTTGCTGTCTTATATGAGTGCAGTTCATGGTGCCCCAAAACACTAACATGAAAGATTCCTGATCAAAGATCACCTTAACAGATAAAATAATGATGAAAATGTTTGAAATATAGCAAGAATTACCAAAATGAGACTCAAAGATATGAAGTAAGCACAAACTATTAGAAAAATGGCACTGATAGACTTGCCTGATGTAAGACTTTCACAAACCTTCAATTTGTAAAAAAAGTAATAAAGTGAAGCACAATAAATGAAGTTTGCCTGTTTATGAAACCCTATTTTGTCAAACACTTAGAACCAATAAACAAATGCAATAAGTTGTATTATACGAAATCAACATACAAAAATCAGCTATGTTTTTATACACTGATGTTGAACTTTCCTAAAAAGAAATTAACGAGACAATAACCTGGTTGGGAGAGAGGATGAAGAGAAGTTGGTTATGGCCACAAATACACAGTTAGATAGTAGAAACAAGTTCTAATATTTGAGAGCAAACTAAGATGACTATATTTAGCAAAAATATTTTGTGTATTTCAAACTAGAAGATCTGAAATTATACCATAGAATTGATACTCAAGCTAGAAATACCCCAAATACCCTTACTCCTTAATTCTATATTATATTCATGTAACAAACACACGTACTCCATAAAAGTGTAACCTATTAGGTATCAATAAAAAAGGAACAATATCATTTTCAACAACATCAAAACTAAATTTAATGAGGTGAAAGATCTACACTCTGAATACTATAAAGTGTTGAAGAAATTAATGAAGACACAAATAAGTAGAAAGATATTCTGTGTTCATAGACTAGAAAAGTTAATATTGTTAAAATATTCATATGACCCAAAGTAATCTTCAGGTTCAATACAACTCTAGCAAACATTCCAATGACAATTTTTATAGAAATAGAAAAAATCCTAAAATTTTTATTGAACTAGAAAGGACCCCAAATAGCCAAAGCAATCTTGTGAAAGAAAAAACAAAGCTGGAGGTATCACACTAGCTGATTTCAAATTATATTGCAAAGCTATAACAATCAAAACAGTATGATGCTGTCATGAAAACAGATACATAGACTAATGGAACAGAATAAAAATCCCAGAAATAAACCAACACATATGTGGTCAACTAATATTTGAAATGGTACCAAGAATACACAATCAGGAAAGAACAGTTTCTTCAATAAATGGTGTTGGGAATACTGGAAATCTACAAGCAAAAGAATAAAATTGGACCCTTACTTTACACCATTTACAAAAATAAACTTGAAATTCAGAATTCAAAAATTATTTGTAAGACTTTAAACTCCTAGTAGAAAACAGAGGGAAAGACCTCTTTGGCATTAGTCTTGGCAGTGAACATTTTTTTGGATATGACACCAAAAACACAAACAAAAATAAACAAGTGAGACTACAACAAACCAAAAATCTTCTGTACTTCAAACTACACAATCAACAAATCAAAAGCCAACCCACAAAAAGGGAAAAAAAATTGCAAACTATATATGTGAGAAGGGATTAATATCCAAAATATATAACAAATTCATGCAACTCAATAGCAAAAATACAAATATCTCATTTAAAAATTAGCAAAGAACCTGAATAAACACTTTTCCAAAAAAGACATACAAATGGCTAACAGGTATATTTTTAAATGCTCAACATCACTAATCATCAGGGAAATCCAAAGGAAAACCACAGTGAAATATTACCTCACATCTGTAAGGACAGCTATTATCAAAAATACAAGAGATAACAACTGTTCATGAGGTGCACTATTGGCAATAATGTAAATTGTTACAGCCATTATGGAAAAAAGTATGGAGTTTCATCAAGAAATTAAAAGTAGTACTACTATTCAGTGCAAAAATCTCATTTCTGGGTATACATCCAAAGAAAATGAAATCAGTATCTCAAAGAGATATGTGCTTCCCCATGTTCATCGCAACATTATTCACAATAGTCAAGAAATGAAACAACCTAAATGTCTATCAATTGATGATAAAGAAAAAGTAGTATAAACATACATGACAATATTATTCACCCACAAAACAGAAGGAAATTCTGTCATTTGCAACAAATAGATGAATCTGTAGGACATTATTCTCAGTGAAATAAGCCAGATATAGAAAGGAAAAAGCTGTATAATTTTACTTATATGTGGAAAACATATGTAGAAGAAGAAAGCCTCATAGAAGCATAGTGTAGAATTTTTATCTGGAACTGAAGGGCGGGGTAGATGACTGGAGGTTGGTCAAAGGTTGCAAGCTTTCAGTATAAGATGAATAGTTCTGGGTATATAGTATACAGCATGGTAACTATAGTCAATAATACTGTTGTTTACTTGAAATTTGATAACAGAGCAGAGAAAAACAAAACCCTTGCACTGCCACAAACACATGCAAATGACAACTATGGATGATGACAGATATGTTAAGTAGTCTGATTGTGTTAATTATTACATGATGTAAATATATATCAAATCACATTGTACACTTGATTATATACAATTTTTATTTGTCAAATATCTTAAAATTAAAAAAACTTTCAAGTAATAATCTCTATTCTGAAGGATTCTAACTGCTTGACATCATAAACATATGTATTTTTTGAGAACTAGAACTTTTCTGTATATATTCACTCTAGATGAATATTCTGCTTGGAAGTGTTCTATATTTTAACTCAAATCAATTTTTTATTGATTAAAAAGATAATTAGAAACAAACATTTAATCTTCATAGTAACTAATATTAAAGTTTCTTTTTAAATTTTATAATTTTGTTATTTTAATAGCTTTTGGGGTATAACTGGTTTTTGGTTATGGATGAATTATATAGTGAGGAATTCTGAGATTTTAGTGTACCTGTCACCCAGGTAGTGTACATTATACCCAATATGTAATTTTTTTAATCCCACACCCTTCTCCCATGCTCACCATTCTAAGTCTCCACAGTCCATTATATCACTCTGTATGCCTTTGTGTACTCATAACTTAGCTCCCACTTATGGGTGAGAACATGTGGTACTCAGTTTTCCATTCCTGAATTACTTCACTTTATATAAGGGTCTCCAGCTCCAAGCTCCATCCAAGTTGCTGCAAAAGACATTGTTCTATTCCTTTTTATGGCTGAGTAGTATTCTATGGGGTGTGTGTGTGTGTGTGTGTGTGTCTATGTCACATTTTCTTTATCCATCATTGATCAATGGGCATACAGGTTCATTCTATATCTTTGTAATTGTGAATCATGCTGCAATAAATATACGTATGCATGTGTCTTTTTCATATAATGACTTATTTTCCTTTGCATAGATATCCAGTAGTGGAATTGCTAGATCAAAT
>NW_012112919.1:2149975-2163473 GCF_000951035.1 Colobus angolensis palliatus | reverse complement strand
CCCAAGTTCCTTCACTTGGAATAATGGCCTTCAGCTTACTCAAGTTGCTGCAAAAGACATTCTTTCTTTCCTTTTTATGGCTGAGTAGTATTCTATGGGGTGTGTGTGTGTGTGTGTGTGTGTGTGTGTGTGTGTGTGTGTGTGTCTATGTCACATTTTCTTTATCCATCATTGGTCAATGGGCATACAGGTTCATGCTATATCTCTGCAATTGTGAATCATGCTGCAATAAATATACGTATGCATGTGTCTTTTTCAGATAATGACTTATTTTCCTTTGCATAGATATCCAGTAGTGGAATTGCTAGATCAAATGGTAGATCTACTTTAAGTTCTTTAAGTAATCTCCATAGTGTTTTCCATAGAGGTTGTACCAATTTACATTCTTTTCAGCAATGTATAAGTGTACCCTTTGGACCATAACCATACCAACATCTATTGCTTTTTGACTTTTTAATAATAATCATTCATTCTAGAGTAAGGTGGTATCTCACTGTGGTTTTCATTTGCATTTCCCTGATGATTGGTGATGTTGAATATTTTTCATAGATTTCTTGGCCATTTATATATCTTCTTTTGAGAAATGTCAATTCATATCATTTGCCCACTCTTTGATGAGATTATTATTTTTTTCTTGTTGATTTGTTTGAGTCCCATGTAGGTTCTGGATACATATTTGTATATACATCTGGATGTATCCTTGTTGGATGCATAGTTCACAAATATTTTCTCCCATTCTGTGAGTTGTCTCTTTACTCTGCTCATTACTTCTTTTGCTGTTTGGAAGCTTTTCAGTTTAATCAGGTCCCATTAACTTTATTATTTTTTGTTGCATTCACTTTTGGGGTTTTAGTTATGAATTCTTAGCCTAGGCTAACATCCGGAAGATTTTTCCCAATGTTACCTTCAGAACACCTTAAAGTCTTTGATCCTTCTCTTGACTTGATTTTGTATAAGGTGAGACCTAGGGATCTGTGTCATTCTTCTACATGTCACTATCCAGGTTTCCCAGCACTATTTATTAAATAGCGTGTCCTTTCCCCAATTTATGTTTTTGAATACTTTGTTGAAGATCAGTTGGTTAAAAGTATTTTGCTTTATTTCTGGGTCCTCAGTTCTTTTCCATTGGTCTGTGTACCTACTTTTATATTAATACCACACTGTTTTGGCAACTACAGTCTGGTAGTATTATTTGAAGTCCAGTAATGTGGTGCCTCCAAATTTGTTTTTTCTGCTTAGGATTGCTTTGGCAATTTTCTCCAGTATTTTATTTACTGAGTTGAATAGTTCAGGCTTCAGGTCAGTAGAAGATGTGTCTTGGCTAGAGACCAGTTTTGGCTAAAGCAGGGGGATAAATGCAATACCCAAAGGTGGTCAGAGGTCCCAGCCTTGATAAAGATGGTTGGGGAAGCTCTCAATAAAACGCACTGTGGTCTGTTGGGGAAAGGATAACAGCCACCCCAACTCCCATGCCAGGACAGCAGGAAAGATCTCTACTTCACAGATACACTCCTGACCCAGTGTTCTCGCTATCCAGATCAGACAGGCACCTCTTTTTACCTGCAGGAATATTGATGTTCCAAGTAGACAGAAATTTTGATTCTACCTCTCGTGTAAGCCTGAACCTAGAGGGTGCTCTTCCTGTGAGAATCCAGTCACCCTGAAGTGTTCCAGAAAGGCTGTCTACAAGTGCACCCATACCTAGCCTTCATGAGAAAATCCCCAGCTGTGTCTGCAGTGATGGATGAGGGGGAAAAGAAGTCCCCGTCTTCAAGACCCTTCATGAGCATGAAAGCTGTCTGACTGTTGGGGCAGAGCTTGAGACTTTTCCTGCTGAAATAAACTTCCCACCAGCTGAAATATCTGCAACTAACTGCTTACCATCCAGATTATTTTGTCTCATAAAGTGTTCCCTTGATGTGGTACACTCCTCCTTTCCCTAAGAGTGGGAGTCCATGAGAGCCAGACTGCTGTGAATGCTGTTGCTCCTCTGGGTCTAGCCACCTACTGGGGCTGCCACACACTGGACTGTTGTCGTAGAATGTCTGCAAGGGATCCAGTAATGTGACCTGTCCTCAAATCTTCCAGCAGTGGATACCAGTACCGGCTCTAATGGGGGTGGCAGGGAAGTGAAGTAGACTCTGTGAGATTCCTCAGTTATAAATAGACTTAACCTATTGGCTTTCTCAGATGCTAGCTGTAATATTAATGAAATGTTCACATGGACAGACTCAGAATCTCCTTGTAAGCCAGGGTGATACAGGCAGTGGTAATAGTTGAGGTCATGCGCAAGTTTTCCCTTTCTTTGGTGCAGTGTTATTCTACCTGGAAATGCTGTAATAGACTGTGTCAGTGACCTCCAGCCAGGAGATGATACTTTCAGAAGAGTACTAGCTGTAGTAGTAGCAGTGAGATTTGTGCTTCCCTTATGTTACTGAAGGGAGGTACTCTGATTTCTCAGGCGATGGGTAGGGTCACAAAACTCCCAAAAGTTTCTGTCTTTTGTGTAAAGCTACCAGGGCAGGTGAAGGGCTGTGGAGGTTGGGTCAGCCTGGGTCAGGCAGGTCCATGTGGAGGCTGGGTCAGGGAGGTCTACTCTCTGGCTCTCCTTATGCATGGCAAGCAGGGGGCCCTGTAGAAGTAACGGGGCAGTTCCCTGGCCACTAGATTAATGTTCTAGAGAGGTGTGTAGCTGCCTCTGCTGCACAGAAGTGGTTGCACAGGGAGTGGGGAGTAGCAGATGGCAGCAAGCCTCACCCAGCTCCCACACACTTGGCAAGGCAGATCTCTCATCAGCAGTGTTTCCTACTAGCAACTAGCTAAGCTCCAGGCCATCTATACTCAGAACTCAAAACTGCCCCAGGCCATAAGACTTCCTTTCAGAGATAGAAACCATGGCTTTCAGGCAACAACCCTCCTAGTCTATCCACAAAGCCAGCTTGCCCAGCTTCTGCAATTGTGGATGCAGCACACTTCCCACATGCCCTCTAATTTTAGTCAAGGGTAGTTCATCCCTACTTGAGGTTATATTGCAAAATTCAGTTAGGAGCTTCTTTCAACCTCCAACCACTGCGAATTAGTTGGCAGGCTTCTCTGAGGTTCCCTGTGAGGTAGAATAAGATATGGCTTCCCTTGGTCTGTGCTGGAGACTGGGAATGCATACAAGGTTCTTCCTGCTGCTGCTTCTATTTTTATATTCCTCACTGCTCCCTAAATCAGCTTCAGCTCTGGTTGGGGTTAAGGTCTTATCCTGTGGCCTGGATTTCCTGATTCCCTGGAGGTGGTGTATATCCTGGAGGCAGTCTTTTTTCCTCTCACACTCTGGGGACTTACAGTTTTTTACCTGATTCATGGTGTAGGCTGCAGCCTGCCACTTTTTTCAAAGGGTCTGCGGATTTCAGTTTTCCTGTTAAGTCCCTGGATAGCTTCTTGGATAAAAAGTTCACATTGTAAACCTCTGCATACTATTTTGTCTTTCTAAGTGGGAGAGGAATGCTAACAATGTATTTCCACTGCAAACAACAACAACAAAAAACTAATACCAAAGTTTACTGTAGCCACAATCAGGATATAATGTTGGATGATTTGCAAATATATATATATTTAATTTTTACACTATTTGTGATGTATAATTTAATATCTCCATTATATAGGGGAGAAACCGAGGCTCATGGAGTTTTAACAATTTGTTCAAAGCTAAGAAGAAATGACACATTATGAAACATGTATTTAAGTTTAGGTCTATTTAGTTGCAAAATCATTAGAATGTTCATTAAATCATATTGATTTTATAGAGTGGTCATTTAAAAATAACTTTTATTATTATATTTTGTTAGCACTTTACTTGTATTAATTCTGCCACCACCTCTATACATTATATAATATTGCTATTTCTCATTTCATAGATGAGAACTCTGAGGCACCAAAAGTTGAAATAATCTCTCCAACATCCAGATTATCTGTCTCTACTGTTTTGCTAAGCTGCTTCACAGTAAGCCACAGTCTTTCTGGCACTTACATGTAAAACGATGATGAAAACAATAAGCACAGATGATGAAATACAATAAACACTGTATTTTCATATAATAATTATTCACATTTAACCCTTCTGCTCACTTTGCAACTTAATAATATAACCAGAATCTGTCCATTTCTCTCCATCTCTACTTGCAACTTGCTAGACTCTGCCTGATGATATTTTGACTGAAATTCTGCAGGAATTTCATAATTGCTTATTCCCTTCTTATCTCAATGAGATGCATTTTCCGCATAGCAGCCTAGTAATCTTTTCTAAAATGTAAATCTGATCATGTCACTTCTCTACTTGGAAACCCCAATGGCTTCTGATAGAATTTTAAATAACATTCAAACCCTTTCTTTGGTCCATACAGCTTCACATGATCTGACGATGCCTGTCTACTTCTTTGATCACATCAAGAATTACTCTCTTCTTCACTGCGCAAGTGTCAGCCTGTAGCTTTCTTCCTCTTCAAACAATCCAGGCTGTTTTCTGCCTTAGGGCCTTCACATTGACACATCTACAATATTCATAGGCTAAACAACACCCTATTGAATTTTCTTCTTAGTATCAACACTATTTGATATTTGCTTGCTTTGTATGTTTATTTTTTTATCTCCTGAGTTCAGTGAAACTCTAAAACTTGGAACCTTGTCTGACTTGATAAATATTCTATTCTCCTTCCCATTGTCTAGAATAATACCCGTCTATAGTAAGCATTATGTTAATATCTGTTGAGTAGCAAATGAATATATAAATAAATTTTTTAAACCCATATGTGTGATGCAACAATTATATCTCATTTAATGCCTATGAAGAAAAATATCCATTAAGCATATTCAGAGTTTGAGGGTTAATATGAAAACAGCATTAAGTAAACACTAAAAATAAACACAAATAAGCACATTTTAAAATGCTTTAAAATGCTCAGCAATAATCCTAATTCTGTTCTCTCTAGGCATTTTGTAGTTATCATAAAGTCAAAATGGTTCAAATGCCAAGACAAAAGCATAAGTGTGTTTGTATGTATGTGTGTGGGGGAGAGAGAGAATTGCTTTTGTATAAGCAGATGTAATAAAAATATTTGTTTTGTATTTTTGGAATGGTTTTAAATATTTGTAGGAGAAATATTGAGTATATATGACTTAAATCTTAAAACCTCCGTAGAATAAAACTCTTACATTGTGCCTTTACACTACTGCACTGTTTGCATAAATGTATACATTCCTTCAATGTACTTTTTTGCACAACCTAGAAAAAGATAATTGCTCTATAATGACATTGGATCAATCCAGATATAATAATTTACACATTTTCAATGTACTTATCACTGAGAGATATATTTTTAACTCATTCAACACAAAATTATTTTTAAATGCCCACTCTATTTAGGTAATTAAAAATGTGGTCTTTGTCCACAGTGAGCTTGTAGTATAATACAGAAGGAAAGCTTGAGGTTTATAAACAACGTATCAAAAAATATAAGACAAAATATAACTAAGATTTTAAAAGTGGGTAATGAGAATAAAAATACAGAGAGACAAATACAGTGTTCATAGAATATAACATGTTATTAAGCAGCAAAAGAACTTGTACTGTTGATAAAAGAACTGGTAGTTTGTTTTCCTAGTCAGAAAAAAAATGAATTTGACCCAGCTGGTAAACCACATGGGGAACTCCAGATTAGAGAAAAGGTATGCATATGTGCCTGTGTGTCTCCATGTGCCTGTGCTTCCATGTACTTGTGCAGCTATGCACATATTAGATAAAAACAAGTAGAAAACCAGAAATCCACATAAATCTCCACCCTTCTCCAATCTCTATTTGCCTTTTCCATTTGATTTACACTATGTAGACCTCACCTCATGGACACAAGTCAAGTCACCTCCTAAGAATAAGGGGATACATGGCTTAATTTCATGGAGGCAAATTTTCAACAAAAGGAGAAAGAGTAACTTATATCTTTTCCCAACTCCATAATTGCAAATACTCACACCAATCTTGAAAGTGCTCCTTTACATAGGCAAAGGATTGACATTAGGTTTTGAAACTAGTAGGCCTTACAAAACCTAAAAAGTTAGCACCAGGTGGGCCTAGATAAGCACCAGGTGGGCCTAGATAGGGTCCCACCCTGCCTCGATAGTGTTCCACCCTGATAGGGTCCCACCCTGCCAATTCCGGGAAACAACCTCATGAGGTCCCACCCTGCCAATTCCAGGGGTCTCACCCTGCCTCAAAGTTCCCGGAATTATCAACTCCAGGAAAGAACCTCATAAGGTCCTGCTCTAACCAATTAAACCAAGACCCCTTGCTCAGGCTATAGCTAGACCCAATCATTTTACGCCTTAAGCTTTGTTTGAATTTCACGCCATAAGCTGTGTTTGAACTTGTGTTAGCATATATAAACAGCCTGTAACAAGCAGTCGGGGTCCCAGGACCAACTTAGAGCTTGGGACCCTAGCGCGCTAGTAATAAATAACTCTCTGCTGTGAACTTCGTGTCGGTGATCCTTCGCGACGACCCCTGCCCAGGAGGGAATCGAGAGTTCGGTTCCAACAGTTTTAGAAGTGTTTTCTGTATGTTTTGTTTTTTTCCCACTTATATCAATTGCCATCCAATTTACAGAAAGGAAAAAATTATTCCTTATTCAGGAAATGGAAGCTACTTCTATTCATTTCACATAACTGTCAATTTAAGTTAGAAATCTTATCCATTTCCTAGCTTGGTTACCTGTTTCTTAAGCTCAGCACATTCTTGGATGCCCATTTTATGAAGCTAGCAGATATTCAGAGAAATTGTCCACCATGTATTTCATACCCAAGGATTACCATGCTCATCAGAAAGACAATACTGAATTTATTCCAATTGTTAGGCAACTTTAGTAGTACAAAGATTAGTAGATACTTCAGGATCATTTATCAACCTTGAATTCAAATTACTGCAATATCAATGGAAGGACACTCTAATAGTTTAAATATTTATATATTGCTAGATATACATAATAAATCAGACAGATTAGCAAATATCACTGAGAACAAATGGATCTCAATAAATATTTTCCTTTGTAATCTATAAACCTGTATATTTATTCCAATAATGATCCTGTTGCTCAGAAGTTTAATGGAACTACTTTTATAACAGTATATTTGAAGTAGTTTCGAAAACAAGCAAGAGAGAAGTCACATGAGATTTAATCGAAATCTTATTTTTGACTCCTAAATCTTAGTAATAAGATTAATACATAAATAACTACTTGGTATAAAAATTAACAATGAAAATCAATGAAATATGGTCTCAGGAAACCTATTTCTCCATTTCCCACCAAAATCAAAATCCCAAAATTTTAAAAAAGTGAGAGGCTAATTTTTAAAGAAAAATCCCTGAAGAAATCTGTATAACAACATTAATAGATTATAAAGTGCACATGTTCATTTTGGTGGATGAACTCATCTTTTGGGTGTTCAAATTCTACTCAATCTGTGAAAAATTAAGTCTCATTAAGGTATACACATATTTTACTTATTAAGATTCCTGCAATGCAGGCCATGCTATAGAATGTATTGCTTTTTTTCCCCTAAAATTTCTAGCACAGTTTTATGTTGACAAGTTTTATGTTGACATAGCACAGTTTTATGTTGATAAGATAACTTTGAGGGAAAGAAAAACAGTTGTTACGTTGCTGATTAGGAGTGAACGCTTTTACAATTAGTTTAAATTATAGAAATTTAAAGATAATAGAAACTAACATTCAGCCATTTCTTTTTAAAAACTCTGTAGATCAACTAGAATAAGAAAATCCTATATAATAGTTATTTTCAGTATGTTTGCTATGCTGTATGTCCATATTACTGACTTGAAAAAAAAAAACTCCATATTGCAGGAACTGTTAACTTTACTTCTCAAAGCAAATTCATCCTTTTTCATTGGCATGGGCATTTGGTTTTGTTTCAGAATCTCTTAGCCTTACGTTCAAGTAAGTCACACTCCACTTTAAGATATATCATAGTAGTCCTGGCCAATGAATGATAGGAGTCTACATGTACCCATTGAAACATAAAAAGCAGGTAGTTGGGGGCTCTAGGGCCTGATTTACTCCATGATGAAAGAGATAAAATGAGAAACTCTGCCCTTCCTTATTACTCTGAGAATTGTTGTTTGTGGCCATCGTGCAGAGGTTTAAGTGCTGTGATGTGGCTTTAAGAAGAGACCCAAAAGAATAACAGAGGTGCTCCTTAAGCATCTTAACTTTGCTGAGTTATTGAATTAGCCAAATCTGAAAACCTCTACTTTCAGTAATATCTTTATGTAAGATATAAAACCCTATTTTTAAACCACTTTTAGGCAAGTATTTCATTACTTACAGCAAATATATATATATTACATATATATATATATGGTAAATTTCAAATGAAATCATTAACTTCGATCAAACATTTGCTAGATTAATTGCACTATGATACACATATGGGACAAAAAAATGAAAAACAAAAAACTAAGGTGGAATGGCCCTGACTCACAAGAGTCTTCTATTTTTAAGAGTTTACAACTCATATTCTTATTAACTCATTCCCTCATATTAGCTTTTACTGTAACAGTAAGCTTTCATTAAACACTGACAATGTGTAAACACTTTGCTAGATGCTATGGGGAATACAAAATTAATAATTTATCCTCCAATGTCATTGAGTCTCAGAAGAATTTAAAATACCTTCTCAATTATCAAAGGGATGATATTTATTTATTCCTCAACCTTATTTCAAAAAGTACTGCAATAAAGTATGGAAACAGATCTGATGTTAGCAAGTTAAAAATTGATACAGAAATCATGACTGGAAGAAAAGTCATGTTGGGTGAGTGTCCTATCTCTAAAATTTTTTAAACTATAGTTAAAAATTTTATTGCTATTTGGAATAAAGATAGAGATATATAGATCAAAAGAAATGTTACATGCACAATAGTAACATGTGAGATAAATATAAAGAAAAATCATCTGAGAACATAATCTAAAGAAAAGAAGTTACAGTTGCACTTGATCCCCAACCTCTTTTAAACTCCCGATTAGTTGAGACAGGCATATTTAGACATAACATGCAAAGTGTTCCAAAGACAAATATGCATGTTATTTTATTTCTTTATAAAAGAATTGGAAGGAGACAGAAAATACTTAGTTTACTATGTAATAATGAGAGATTCTTGACCAGCAAAAAAGAATATTTAGGATTGTAACTTAGCTAATGGAGTTCTCTTGCCAATGTGGCTGGTGTCAGCCAGACACCTTAATGTGTTTACATTTATCTTGCACAAGGTGCTAAGCCAGCTCTTATGAGCAAACAAGGGGACAGGAGAGAGACTTCACAAAAGGGGTTGAAACAGCTATTTAAAGCCATCTGGAATTATTTTTTTCTCAGAAATGAGACAGAGATATAAGAAATGGACATTGGCACATAGGAAACTTGATATTTAAGAGAAATGGCACTACTCATCAGTGAAGAAAAGCAAAACTATCCAGTAAATAGTTCCAGAATTATACATTTGGAAAAGTACAGCAAAATTAGATCCAGCCATCAAACTATATGAAAAATAAACATCTAAAGGGATTTCTTTTCAAGCCAAAAGACAGAACACTAGAGAATAACTCAGACCACATGAAACAATAAAAAAGTAACCTGTAAATACAAAACAGGGTACATTATGGGTTTTGTATTATTTTTAATTTTTAAAAATTTTCCAACATATATCTTATTCTTATACTATTATATAAGCATATACCATATTAATGAAAATGTAATGTTATGCGTACAATGCATACAATTGGAATTTGTATACCAATAAGAGCATAAAGATGGGAAAGGGAAATAAGCTAGACAGAAGCAAATCTGGTATTAATATACAAAGCATTGTTATAAACTAAGACGTTAATTGTTATCCTCCCAGGACAATCAAAAGAAAATCACTCAAATATTAAAGTAAAAGAAAAAAGGAATTTAAATGGTCTTCTATAAAATATATATTTAATACAAAAGAAGACAGTAATAGGCAAAGAGAGAAACTGAAAAGACATTATACATATAGAAAACAATAACAAAGTGGCAGAAGTAAATCTTATGTTGTCTGTAGTCACATTAAATATAAATAGACTTAAGATTTCAAATTAAACCAAACTGGTAGAAGGGATTTTTAAAAAATAATTCAACTATGTATTGTCTGCTAAAGCAAACTTTAGATTTAAAGCTACAGTAGTTTCAAAAAACAAGAATGGAAAAACATATACTATGCAAACAGTAACCAAAGATAACTGATCAACTATACTAAAACAATTTTTTTTAAAACAAGAGGTAGCAAGAGACAAAGAGAGATAAACAGTCAAGCCATGACAAATATAATAATAATAAATATTTATGCATCTAAAAATAGAGAACTAAAGCACTTAAAGCAAAAATTGACAAAATTGAAGAAAAAGACAATTCAACAATAACATAGACTTTAGTACCCCACTTTCAATAATGTATAGAGAAATTTGATTTAAATTTAATAAGGAAATAGAAGACTTTATCAACACTAGAAATCTGCTAGACCTAATAGTGCTAATCTATAGAATACTCCATCCAACAACATTAATATATACACACTCATAAGCTCATGTAAAACAGTCTCCATAGTTAGCCATATGTTAGTCTATAAAATAAGTTTCAGCAAATTTAAAAGAACTGAAATTGTGCAAAATACGTTCTCTGGCAATAATGAAATTAAACTAGAAGTAAATACAATAAGAAAATTTGGGAAATACACAGATATGTGGCCATTAAACAACACACTTCTGAACGAAAAATTAGGCAAAGAATAAATCACAAGTGAGATTAAAAATATTTTGAGATGCAGAGAGGCAGAGCAAGAAGGCAGAATGGAAGATTTCACCAATCATTTTTCATCTGCAAGGACCCCAATTCAATAACTATCTACACAAAAAAGCACCTTCATAAGAACCAAAAATCAAGCAAGAACTAACAGTACCTGGCATTAACTTCATATTGCTAATAGATGCACCAAAGACATAGGAGAAACAGTCTTTGGTTTTTGTGAAAGAAAATATTCTAGAGTCTTAAATAAATTTGAAAGTCAGTCTAGACCACAAGGACTGCAATGCCTAGGTGAATCCTGGTGCTGAACTGGGCCCAAAGCCAGAACACTGGGGAGACCCGACACCTACTTAAACATCGGCTGGGGTGACTAAGGGAGTGCCGGCATCATTTCTCCTGTAACCCAAGGATTTATTAATACAACTTGCAGCTCCAAAATAGACCCCTTTATTCCACTTGAAGAGAAGAGAGGGAAGAGTGGGGAGGACTTTGCCTTACATCTTAGATACAAGCCCAACCACAGTGGGATAGCATGCCAGTCAGAGTCTGAGGCCCCCTTTCTAGGCCCTTGCCCTGAACATTTCTAGACACAGCACAGGACAGAAGGAAACCTGCTGTCTTGAAGGGAAGGACCCCATCTTAGCAGGCTTCATCACCTGGTAACTGAAGAGCCCTTGGGGCCTAAATGACCAGCAGTAACATCCAGGTAGTACATTGAAAGCCTTCAGTGAGACTCTGAGACTTGCTGGCTCAGATATTTCTGTTTAAGAAAGGTGGAGTGAAACATAAAGGAGATTTTTGCATTGCATCTTAGGCACCAGCTCAGTCATAGGGGCTAGAGCACCATGTGGGCTCTTGAGGTCCCTGATTCCATGTGTTGGCTCTTGGAAAGCATTTCTGAACCTGCCATGGATCAGAAGTGAGCTCACAGCCCTGAAGGGTGAGTCCCAGGCCAGGCAGCATTTACCACAAGCTGACTGAAGAGCCCTTGGCCCTCAAGGGAACATTGGCAGTAGTCTGGCAGAACTTCCCATGGGACTGTGATGGGGGTGCCCTGATGGGAAGGACACAGGTCTGGATGGCTTTGCCACCTGCTGATTGTAGAGCTCCAGGACCTTGAGCAAATATAGGCTGTAACCAGGCAGTAATTACAGCAGCCCTTGGGCAAGACTCCGTGCTGTACTGACAGCAGGCCTGACCCAGTGCAGTTCTTCTGGTGGTAGCTACAGCAGTGCTTGTTTCACTCCACCCCCACATTTAGGTGGCTCATAACAGAGAGAGAGAGAGAGAGTGCATTTGTCTGGGAGAAAGTAAGAGAGGAGAACAGGTGTGTCTACTTGGTAATCCAGAGAATTCTTCCAGACATAGCCCAAGATCATGAAGGGGGTAGCTCTACAAATCTGCAAGACCAACAGCATTACTGGACTTGGGGTGTCCCATAAGGCCAACAGAGCTTAGACCATAACACCCAAGTCCTTTCAAAAATCTGGAAAGCCTTCCTAAGAAGGAAGGATATTGAAAAGCATTCTTTTCAGGACTATGATAAATACCTAACTGTTAAAGACTACAATAAATACCTAACTCTTAAATGCTCAGACACCAAAGAACATCTATTAGCATCAATACCATCCAGGAAACTCTGACTTCGCCAAATGAACTATACAAGGCATGAGGGACTAATTCTGGAAAAACAGAGATATGTGACCTTTCAGAAACAGAATTCAAAATAGCTGTGTTGAAGAAACTTGGAGTCATTCATAACACAGAGAAAATCTATCTTATGCAGTCAGATAGATTTAACAAAGAAATTGAATTAATTTTTAAAAAATCAAGCAGAATTCTGGAGATGGAAAATGCAACTGGCATACTGAAAGATGCATCAGAATCTTTTAACAGCAGAATTAATTGGGCAGAAGAAAGAAGAAGTGAGCTTGAAGACAGGCCATTTGAAAATACATGGTCAGAGGACTTAAAAAGAAAAAGGAATAACAAGACAATTAAGCATGCCTACAGAATCTAGAAAACAGCCTCAAAAAAGAAAATCTAAGAGTTATTGGGTTTAAAGAGAAGGTAAAGAAAGAGATAGGGGTAGAAAGTTTATTCAAAATGATTATATCAGAGCAATTTTCAAACCTAGAGAAATATGTCAATGTCCAAGTACAGGAAGGTTATGAAACATCAAGCAGATTTAACCCAAAGAAGACAACCTCAAGGCATTTAATAATTAAACTCTCAAAAGTCAAGAGTAAAGAAGGGATACTAAAAGCATCTAGAGAAAAGTAGCAAATACACAATGAAGTTTCAACACATCTGGCAGCAGACTTTTCAGCATAATTAGGCCAGGAAAGAGTGACATGACATATTTAAGGTGCTGAAGGGGAAAAAAAACAAAAAAACAAAAAACCCTTTCACCGTAAACTAATATGTCTGATGAAGATATCCTTCAAATATGAAAGAGAAATAAAGGTATTCCCAAACAAACAAAACTCTACCAAACATTTATAGAAGAGCTGATACTATTCATACTCAAACTGTTTCCAAAAAATGAAGGAGGAGAAAATACTTCCAAACTCATCCTACAAGGCCAGTTATAACCCTGATTTAAAAAAAAAAAAAAAAAAAA
>NW_012112919.1:2139903-2149925 GCF_000951035.1 Colobus angolensis palliatus | reverse complement strand
TAAAAAGAAAAAAACAGAGCAAAACCCTGAAAAAAAAAAAAAAAAAAAACAGACATAGACACATCACAAAAAGAAAACTAAAGGTCAATATCTCCGATGATGATTGATGTAAACATCCTCAATAAAATACTAGCAAATTGAATTCAACAATACAATAAAAAGATTATTCATCATGACCAAATGGGATTTATCCCAGAGATGCAAGGATGGTTTAACATACACAAATCAATCAATGTGATAACTCATATCTACAGAATGAATGACAAAAGCTATTTGATTATATCAATTGATGTTGAAAAGCATTTGATAACATTCAATATCTTTTCATGATTTCAAAATAGCCTTAAAACAATGGATATAGAACGAAATACATCAACATAATAAAAGTCATATAGGACAGACCCATAGCTAGTATCATACAAAATGTGGAAAAACTGAAATGCTGTCCTCTAAGATCTGGGGAATGACAAGGATGCCCACTTTTACCATGGTTATTCCACATAGTATTAGAAGTTCTAGCTAAAGCAATGACACAGGAAGAACTAAAGGACATCCAACTGGAATGAAAGAAGTCAAATTATCCTTGTTTGCAGACAATATGATTTTACATTTAGAAAAACCTATAAATATCCCCCAAAAATTTAGAACTGAAAAACAAATTCATTAGAATTGTGGGATAAAAATTAACATGCAAAAATTAGTAGCATCTATCTATGTCAACATTAAACAATTTGAAAAATAAATCAAGAAAGTCATCCTGTTTACCATAGCCACAATAAAATTAAATATATAAGTATATCAGAATTTACTTAACAAAAAAAGTGAAAGATCTCTACAATAAAAATTACAAAACACTGATGAAAGCGATTGAAGAGGACACCAAAAAAGGAAAGACATTCCACATTCATAAATGGGAATAATTAATATTGCTAAAATATCCATACTATCCAAAGGTATCTATGGATTTAATATAATCCTATCAACATACAAATGACATTGGTCACAGAAATAGAAAAAACAATCCTAAAATTGATATGGAACCACAAAAGACCCAGAATAGCCAAAACTATCTAAAGCAAAAAGAATAAAACAGGAGAAATAACATTACCTGACTTCAAATTATACTACAGAACTATAGTAATAAAAACAGCATGGTACTGGCATAAAAACAGACATATACATCAATGGAACAGAACAGAAAACCCAAAAATGAATTCACACATCTTCAGTGAACTCATTTTTGAGAAAGGTGCCAAGAACATACAATTGGGAAAAGATAACCTCTTTAATAAATGGTTCTGGGAAAACTAGACTTCCATATGCAGAAGAATGAAACTAGACCCCTATCTCTTGTCATACACAAAAATCAAATCAAAGTAATTTAAAGACTTAAGTCTAAGACCTCAAACTATGAAACAACTACAGAGAAATTAGAAACACTTTCCAAGATATCATTTCAGGCAAATCTTGAGTAAAACCCCACAAGCACAGGCAACCAAATCAAACATGGACAAATAGAATCACATCAAGATAAAAAGCTTCTGCACAGCAATGAAAACAATCAACAAAGTGAAGAGACAACCCATAGAATGGGAGAAAATATTTGAAAGCTACCTACCTGACAAGGGATTAATAACCAGAATATATAATGAATTCTATAGGAAACATTATAGGAAAAAAATCTAATAATCATATTGAAATATGGGCAAAAGATTTGAATAGACGTTTTTCAGAAGAAGCTTCTGCACAGCAATGAAAACAATCAACAAAGTGAAGAGACAACCCACAGAATGGGAGAAAATATTTGAAAACTTCCTACCTGACAAGAGATTAATAGCCAGAATACATAATGAGCTCTATAGGAAACACTATAGGAAAAAAATCTAATAATCTTATTGAAAAATGGGCAAAAGATTTGAATAGACATTTCTCAGAAGAAGACATACAAATGACAAATAGAAACACAAAAATGTGTTCCAAAGCATTGATGATCAGAGAAATGCATATAAAAACTAAAATGAGATATCATCTCACTCCAGTTACAATGTCTTTTATCCAAAAGACAGGCAATATCAAATGCTGGTGAGGATGTGGAGAAAAGGGACCCCCTGATAGCCTGTTGTTGGGACCAAAAACTAGTACAACCACTGTGGAAAACAGTTTGGAGATTCCTCAAAAAACTAAAAACAGTTACTATATGATCCAGCAATCCAACTGGTATGTTTATACCCAAAAGAAATCAGTATATCAAAGAGATATCTGCACTCCCATGTTTATTGTAACACTGTTCACAACAGCCAAAAGTTGGGTGCAACCTAAGTGTCCTAAGGTTGGATGGATGAAGAAAATGTGGTACTTATAACACAGTGGAGTACTATACATCCATTTAAAAAATAAGATCTTGTCATTTGCAACAACCTAGATGGAATTAGAGGTCATTATGTTAAGTGAAATCAGTCAGGCACAGAAAGACAAACATCACAAGTTCTCACTTCCTTGTGGGATCTAAACATCAAAACAATTGAACTCATGAAGACGGAGAGTAGAAGGATTATAACCAGAGGTTGGGAAGGGTAGTGGCGGGTGGGGTGAGGTGGAAATAGTTAATGGATACCCCCAAATAAACAGAAAGAACATACAAGACCTAGTATTTGATAGCACAACAGAGTGACTATAGTTGATAGGAATTGAATTGTACATGTAAAAATAACTAAAACAGTATAATTGAATTTCTTGTAGCACAAAGAATAAATTCTTGAGGGGATGGATACCCCATTTTTATGACATGATTATTATGCATTGTATGCCTCTATCTCATGTACCTCAAATATATACATCTACCATGTACCTACTAAAATTAAAAACAAAAAATAGTAAAAAAAATGGTTACTAAAACAATAATTTGAGATGAATGAAAGCAAATACACAACATAAAGAAATTATTTGGTGTCGTTAAAGCAAGGCTGAAAGAGAAATTTAGAGCTTTCTATGTTTTTTTTAAAGAAAGATTTTAAATCAATAACCTAATATTCTACCTACAAAAACTTTTGAGTTTTTTTTCTAGATAAGAGAAAACTAAATTCAAAGCAAGTAGAAGAACTAGTGAAAATTAGAGTAGGAGTTAATACAATAGAAGATAGAAAGATAGTAGAGAAAACAAATAAAAATAAAAGTTGGTTCCGTGAAAATATTTTTAAATCATTAACTTTTAACTAGTCTGAAAAAGAAAACAAACAGAAAAGTCAGTTTTTAAACAGGAGTGGAAAATAGGAAATTATTTCCAAACTTATGAAATAAAATGGAGTATAAGTGAATAAAATGAACATTTTTGTACCAGCAAAGTAGATAACTTAGATGAAATGCAAAAAATTCTGGAAAGACTTAAACCACTGAAACTAAATTAAGGGGAAATAAAAAAAGTCTGAACAGACTTATGAGAAGTAGAGCAATTTAAATAGTAATAAAAAATAATTTAAAATAAAAACTTCCCACAATAAAAACCCACGAACAGATGGCTTCACTCGTGAATTCCACCAAACATTTGAAGAAGAATTAACACTGATATTTTACAAACTCTTCCAAAATGAGAAAGGAGGGAGGCACTTTTCACTATGAGACCAGTTTTACCCTAACACCAAAAACAGAAAAGGACATCACAAGAAAATAACACCACGGAATAACATTCATTATGATCATAGATGCTGAAATCAATAAAATGCTAGCCAAGGGAGTTCAGCAACATAGAAGAAGTTACATATTATAAGCAAATGGGTACATTGAATGTGTTCATTGAATCACCCTTGCATTATTCCTTAAATGCAAGGGTGAGGCAATGTGGACAAATATATTAGTATAATATATTAATAATATAAACTTCACAGGGCACGGTGGCTCACACCTGTAATCCCAGCATTCTGGGAGGCTGAGACGGGCGGATCACGAGGTCAGGAGATCGAGACCAACCTGGTTAACACGGTGAAACCCCGTCTCTACTAAAAAAATATATTTAAAAAAATTATCCAGGTGTGGTGTCCAGTGCCTGTAGTCCCAGCTACTTGGGGGGCTGAGGCAGGAAAATGGCGTGAACCCGGGAGGCGGAGCTTGCAGTGAGCCAAGATCGCGCCATTGCACTCCAGTCTGGGCGACAGAGCAAGACTCATCTCAAAACAAAACAAAACAAAAAATCACACACACAAAAAAACAGAAAGCTTACCTCCTCACAACAGGGAAAAAAAAAATAAAAAGTTTAAAGACGTTTACACTTGCCACTTCTATTTAACATTGTAGTGGGAGACTACATTCAGTAAAAAATAGGTGCAAAAATAAAAAAATCCAGATTTTGAAAAGCAAAAAGTAAAACTACCTCTATTTAAAAATGACATGATCCTGTACGTAGAAAATTCTAAGGAATAAAATACAAAAATTATTTCAGCAAGGTTGCAGGACAAAATATCAAGAAAAAAATAAACTATTTCTATAACCAGCAATAAACAAACTGATAATGAAATTGAGAAAATAGCATCAAAAAGAATAAAATACTTGGAATGAACTTGTTGACACACATGAAAGACTTATATTACACAATGAAAACTTGAAAACATCATTTAATGAAAATAAAGATGACATTATTTAAAGGAAAAAGTTACCATGTTCATGGTCTAGCCTTAATTTTGTTTAGAAAGTGTTACAAATTGGCCGGGTGCGGTGGCTCAAGCCTGTAATCCCAGCACTTTGTGAGGCCGAGAGGGGCGGATCACTAGATCAGGAGATCGATCGATCCTGGCTAACCCGGTGAAACCCCGTCTCTACTAAAAAATACAAAAAACTAGCCGGGCGAGGTGGTGGGCGCCTGTAGTCGCAGCTACTCGGGAGACTGAGACAGGAGAAGGGCGTAAACCCGGGAGGCGGAGCTTGCAGTGTTACAAATTGATCTATAGATTCAATGTAAACCCTCTTAAAATCTCAACTTTTTTCCAGAAATTGGTAAATTGATCTTAAAATTCATATGGAAATGCAATGAAGCAAGAGTAGCCTAAATAATCTTGAATAAATGAAATAAATAAATCTTGGAGGAGTTACACTTTTAAACTTTAAATCCTACTGCAAAGCACAGTGGTGGTACTAACATAAAGATAGATATGTAAATCAGGCAGAAGATTGAGAGTTCAGAAATAAATCTTTATATTTACATTCAATTGATTTTTCAAAAGGATGCCAAGACAATTCAAAATGAAAAGAACATTCTTTTTTAATAAATGGTGCTAGAAAACCTGGCTATTTACATGGAAAAAAATTAAACTGGACCATTACCTCACAGTATACACAAAAACTCACTGAAAATGTATCATTTATATAAACATTAAAACTAAAATTATAAAACTCTTAATAATATAGGCATAAAATGTCATGACCTTAAAATAAGTTTTTTACATATGATACCAAAACACAAGCTTTGTACAAAAAAAGGATAAACTAAATTTTATCAAAATTTAAAATATTAATACTTCAAAGGACACCATCAAGAAAGTATAATGACAATTCAAAGAATGGGAGAGAACATTTGCAAAAGCAAAAACCAAAAAAATCCAAGAATTCTCATTTAAGCACAATGAGATGCCACTGCACACCTATTAGAATGACCAAAACCAAAACTACTGATAATACCAAATGTTGGAGAGGATGTGGAGCAAGATACACTTCCATTAATTACTGGTAAGAACAAAGTTTGGAAAAGCCAATTTCCAAACACCACTTTGAAACAGCCTTTTGGAAAGCAATTTGGCAGTTTCTTACAAAACTAAACATAGTCTTACCATATAATCTGACAATCTCACCACTTCAAATTTACCCAAAGAAGTTGAAAACTTATGTACACACAAAAATCTATACACAGATGTTTATAGTTGCTTTCTTAATATTTGCAAAAACTGGAACCAATTAAGATGCCCTTCAGTAGGTGAAGAGATTCATCTACTGTGGTACATCTGGACAATGAAATATTGTTCAGCACTAAAAACAAATGAGCGATTCATGAAGGTTGAAAAGACATGAAGGAAACTTAAAATGCATATTATTAAGTAAAATGAGTCAATCTTAAAAGGCTGCATACTGCATGATTCTAACTATGTGACATTCTAGAAAGGCAAAACCAGGGAGACAAAAGAAGAAAAACAGTGGTTGTCGGGGGTTGAGGAGGATGTAGGAATGAATAGGCAGACACAGAGGATTTTTAGGATGGTGAAACTGGCTGGTAGGATGCTAGAATGGTGGATAAATATTATTATACATTTGTCTAAACTCAAAGAATGTTTCAGGTAGCCTGTAATTATTGAGGTATGACATCAAGAATGAACCCTAATTTGTAGTATGGACTTGGGGTGATTATGATATGTCAATGTAGGTTCATTAGTTTTAACAAGTGTACCACTCTGATGAGGAATATTCATAATGGAGGAGGCTACGCAAGTGTGGGGGCAGGGAGTATATAGGAAATCCCTGTATCTTTTACTTAATATTCCTATGAACCTAAAATTGCTGTAAAAAATAAAGTGTATTTGAAAATGATAATAATATAAAAGACATAAATGTTCATAACAGTATTATTAATAATTGGCCTAAGGTGGATACCCCAAATGTCCTTCAAATGACAAATGAATAAACAAAATGTGGTACATTCATACAATAAAATGTTATTCAGTAATAAAAAGAATGAGTTACTAATACAACCTATGACATGGACAAACCTTGAAAGAAAGTGAAAGAAATTAGGTACAAAAGATCACAAATTGTATTATTTAATTTGTATGGAATATCCAGAATAGCCAAATCCATATAACTAGAATGTAGATCAGTAATTTCTAATGACTGAGTGGGGAATGCAGAATGGAAAATGATGGCTAATAAGTACACGGTTTCTTTTTGGGATGGTGAAATTTTGTTTGAATTAAATAGTGGTGGTGGTTACACAACTCTTGAATATCTGAAATCACTGAAGTTCACACTTTAAAAGAGTGAATTTTATGGTATGTAAATTACATCTCATTTTTAAAAAATCTAAGACGGGAAAAAATGAAGGAAAAAAAAGATTCATCCTTTAAGTAAGTCTTACTCAAGCTTTGTCTCCTCCAGTAAACCAACCCTTATCTTGCCCACATGACATGCCTTCTCCAAGCCCATTTGGACAGGAGTTGATTATCTCAATACAAAGGTTTATGGTGTAGCTTGGATCAGAAGTAATACAATTGATCATCTCATGAGATTTTTTTCTAAACCTTTTATTCATTTACTTTAAGTCAAATATTGGTTGGATACATTAGGTATTCTTACATGTCCTTAAGTTGGGGACAAGTAGCCCTGGCAATCTTATCACAATGTCTTGTAATTTGCTCACTGTCCTTCAAAATGCTGCCATGCTTTTTAATTCTACTGGTACTTCAGTGGGTATAAGATTCTGGGGAAGTTTGTGTCACCATCTTATGATACTATAGGCATATATTCAAGAATTAATGAATAGAAACAGATATATGGTAGCTAATATTTTTCTCAAAGAAAGTATCTCTCAAATTTGACACTATTATCAAATTATTCCATTTTGTTTTTAAGACTCAATAATTACAGACTAGCTGAAAAATTTTCAATGAGAGTTCTGCTACCAAGAAGACATATGGTGAATCACATCTACTTTCTGCCATGAAATGTTTAGTAAAGACCAAACTCTTTCCAAAAGGTCAGTTGCAGGACAAAATACAGAAAGACAAACTATGGATGTGTTTGGTCACTACTCTGTGCCCTTTTCGCTCAGTCACATTTCTCTTAAATTTCCTTTTAAATAATGTAGGATACGTTATCAGTTTTCTGATTATCTCTGTAACGAATAATTTCCCGTCAACCAATATTTTATGAATTCCTTGTATGCCATCATATTCAATCAGTTTCTGTATCTTATAAACACAGCTCCTATAATACTTCTCATGCCTGTCTTCTTTATTCCATTTATACATCCTAGTTTCTGAGTTTAGTTTCTTTTACTCTTTGACCTTATTTGCTGGAAGCACAGAATTTCGAGTCACAAATGTTTGTATTCTGGCTCTACAATTACTAGGTGTATGACTTTAAGGAAAACACTTTATTTACTGTCACTGCCAGCAATCTTCCTAAAACATCACAGCCCATCACTGTCATCATCAGGAAACTAATATAACTATTTTTTACTCTTTAAGGAACACATCATGCCAATATTGTACATACTAATGTAAATCAGATAAAACTATGGAAACTGTAGAAATCATTTTGCAAATCTGTTGTAAGCATTTCAACACTCTGAGAAAGAAAATCCTAAGTGAAATAATGCAACCCTGTCATACTTATAGATGAAAAATTGCATATGAGAATATAATAATTTCATCATTTCAGCCATGCACATATAGTTTTATATAGGTAATATACAAATATTATCAAAATATCAAGTGTCAAAATAAAACAATGAAATTATATTGGTTCAAATCAAATTAAATGTTTAATTTTAGGAAAAAATATTCCATAGTATATAAGACTAAACTGCTGATATTTAACCTAATAAAATAGCCTTCCCAATCATTTTACCATGCTTTATTTTTTAAAAAAAAAAGGATAGACACTTTATTTCTTCCTTTTCCATATTTTCCTCACTGGTATAAAACAAAATTCTCTATGTTATATACCCTGTTTCATTACCATTGTGATTTTGTTGGGCTTTTAAAAACTCTCACTATATGGTTTTGAGATCTTAATATCAGATACTGTAAAACTCATCTTTCTGGATTTTGTATTTAGTCACATATATAAAATATTATTATACTTTATCCAGAGTAGCTGGAGAAAGGAGCTTCTGAGGGTTTCTATCTGCCTTTGAAAGGAAGTCTTAGATGCCACTTTAAATTAAGAGTTGAGGTAGATGTTTTATTATGCTCATTTCACAGATAATAAAACTAAGGCTCTGAGAGAATCAGTGACTTTTCCAGGACCAGACAATGAATCAGTATGAAGGAAATTTGAATGTATTCTTCAGATCTAATGTGATGTACAACATACTAGGAGCTTTTGCACGTTAATCAGTTCACATTTTAAAACCATATTTAAACAAGTAGAAAGATAATCAAGGATAAATATAATGAGGACTTGTAAAATAAAAATAATTACAGCATTAATGCTAATTTTTCAAAATGAAGTGAAGTCACAAAATTGTGAGTTAAACATAAATCCATCTTTTTGTTATTTTCAGCACAAAAGAAGATCAAGGAAAATATAGTTCTTCAGCTTGGGGCATAACAGTGATGATTTTCTTATTTTATTTATGTTCAAGCTTTTTTCAAAGAGGGATTAAAGCTACTAAATGATGAATTGAATAGAAAACCAGAACACTTTAACTCATCTTTTGCTTTTGTCTTACTTGTCAAGTGAAATGACCACTGGCATGCAGTATAACTATACCATCCAAGTAAATAAATGAGATGTCATAACTTAAGTCCTAAAAATAGAGGTAGGGCAGGTACAACTCAGACAGTATTAATTTCTTTTTCTAACAGTCATAGATGAATGGAAAATATTACCATTGTAAGCGAATAAAGGAATAAGACATTTGAATAAAAGTAGAAGATATGCATCTTCTCCTTTATGAAGAATATAAGTGTTCTGCTTGCAACATATATGTTTCAAAATAATCAACAGCAGGCAACACACAGCTGACAAGGATTGTGTTAACAACTATGTAATCCAAAGATTTCAGGAGGGAATAAAATAAAGCATAGAAATTCAAGAACTTTAAGAGAGGAACAACGAATGTACAAGTGTAAGGACTGCATTTCAAATGAGTTAAGGACCAAACAAGAATATTCTTCTTGTCTTAAGATATCACAATAAAATGAAATATGGTTAATGCCTAAAAACATATCAATTTGAGGAAAGAAAGAGGGAAAGAAATAAAGAACGGAAAGAAAAAGAAAAAGGAAGAGGAAGAGGGGGAGAGAGAGAGAAAGAAAAAGAAA
>NW_012112919.1:2129881-2139648 GCF_000951035.1 Colobus angolensis palliatus | reverse complement strand
AGAAAGAAAGGGAAATAACGAAAGAAAAACAAGAAGTCACCTACTAGTTGGCTTGGAGCTATAATATCTTAGGTATCATGAAATATTTTATACACATTTTTATTTTGTTATTTATTCCTCAAAGCTCGTCCATTTTTATTAAGAAATTAAAAGAAAAATGTTAAAAGGTTGTGTTAGCTTCTCAAGGGCATATGACTTATAAGTGGCAGAGTTGATCTTGGAATTCTGGTTGTATCAGGTCCCTGTGTGGATTACTATGAGCTAGAACCAGTTCATATTACTCTTTACAGTCAAAATATCCAACATTCTCCCCCCACCAAGCCATATACTGAAGATCAAAGATATGGAATTGATCACAGAGGTTGGCAAGCATTGCCTTTTTCCCTGAATTTGGCACCTACAACCTATAAGAAAGTTGCCTAGTCATGTGATTGAAATTGAACTTAAAGACAAAAGAGACTCATCCTGTTCTGAAGAGAAGAGTTAAGTTCAATAATTTACACACATAGTATTTTTACATTCATTGGCTTTCTCTCCCTGCAATCATGGGAGACAGGTTGTCATCTTCCATGTAAAGGAATCACAACTATGTTATTTCCCATAGATTCAACTAATTAGATATAGAATTGAGACCACTACTTAACTCATTTGAAAATCAGTTACATGCCTTTTTGCTTATATACAGGACAATTTTATATACTTATTAATAATATATGTTTAGTATATTTATGAATTACATTATACTGTACACAAAAGAAACAGAAAAAATAAAACTACAAATGAAGCACAGTTTTGACACAATAAGATTAAACTTGTTCTCAACATAATTGCCCCTGAGACAGATAGATAGATAGATGATAGATAGATAGATAGATAGATAGATAGATAGATAGATAGATAGATAGATAGACAGATGATAGATTTTTTCTTTTTGAGAGTTTTACTCCCATCACCCAAGCTGAAGTGCCACGGAATGATTTTGGCTCACTGCAACCTCTACCTCCCAGGTTCAAGTGATTCTCCTGCCTCAGCCCGCCAAGTAACTGGGACTGCATGCGTGCTCCACTAGGCCTAGCTATTTTGTTTGTTCGTTCGTTTGTTTTTGGTAGAGACAGGGTTTCACCATGTTGCCCAGACTGATCTCAAACTCCTAGGCTCAAAGGATCAGTCCACTTCGGCCTCCCAAAGTTCTGGGACTACAAGTGTGAGCCACCATGACTGGCCTGCACTTGATATATTTCAAAATGGTTTTCTAGTTTATTTGAAATATGATGTTCTGAATGTTTTCCTAAATTGCTTTTGTCATCCTGACATCCTTTCTTCAAATTCTGTGGTTTTTATGAGCACATGATGGTTGTCAAACGTTACCTATTTTAGGCATATGGCATATCACTGAGGTCGAAGTTTACTGAGTTCAATACTGGGTCAATTTTTGAGTATTATTATCTTATCATCACAAATACCAATTGAAGAACAGAGAACAGATACTCCAAAGGTCTAAATAATGAATTGAGTAGAAGAATGCTTTGGAATCCAAATCATAACTCCATTGGTACAGTATCAACAATACTAATTGTTACATGTGTGTCATGTTAAGGAGAAAAAAAATTCTAACAAATAAAGTATATTAACTGTCAATGTAGTATTTGTATCAACTGCCATAAGAAACAGGTAATTTTACTTAAAGCAAACTGAATTTTGCTAAAAATCAAAGATTTATCTAAGATGAAAATAGGAATAATGATGTTAAAAAACAAAGCTCATTTCTGCCAAGGTGGTGTTCAGCTAGTTCAGCCAGAAGTTAATTTTATAGAAATATATATTTCTGAGTAGTTTATAAATAATATATGAAAACATATCTGGAAAGGGATGTGATGTTGAAATCATAATATTCAAAACAATTATCCACCATGGCAATCTAATAATTGATTCTAGAGACAAGAAATACAGACCTCTATACTTGCAATAATTTCTTACTCCGCTTTATTCCACCTTTCTTGTACTTCTCTATTGCCTCTGAAAAGACTAAAGAGATCAAATATTCCACAAAAAATATAAAGTAGATAATAATACCACTCCTGCTTTTCAGACAAATTAAATAGAAATATTAAGCAACCTGGCCTATTATTGTATTTTGAGTAATATCAGTGCCCCATATTGAAATCTGATGAAGTAATTCTAAAGGCTGACCAGTTTTTGGTTTGTAAAAGAAAAAAACATAAATTCTAAAAAACCTGAAACAAATAAAAGTGTCCTGTGCCTAGAATACTCTAATAGTGAAAATTAGGTTGACTCACAGAAAGAGTAAGATGGTCTCAGAATTTTGTATGTGATGAAAAAGCTATTGTGCATTCATTAGAAAGGAAACAAGCTTCCAAGAGTGAAATTGGATCAACTTTTAATACAGCACATACACTCACACATGAGTACAAGATTTTGATTTTTAAAATAAAATGGAAAACACAGAAGAAAAAAGGGGTGTGTGTGGATGAGGGCTTTCATCTGAAAACCATGCTATCTACATGAGAGAAAAAGGAAGGAAGATTTATTTGAGAGATTGTTGAGAGTTCTATAAACGTACTTAAGTCTGCATGAAAGTGCAGGGAAGCCACAGACGGTAATCAAAACAGATCATTAGATGAAATATTCCTAGGCTTTACTGCTTCAGGAAAAGAGATAACATAATAGGACATTTAAAATGTCTTTGAAGTCATGACTATTCTAGTTTATACTGCCAATTCATGCTCATTCCATATTATTGTCTGGTGAGACAATATAATGGTAAATCGAACATGATTTGAGATCATGAATAAAAGAGAGAATATGTTTATTCTTAATGTAACCTAAAGACAAGGTCAAGTTCATTTAAGTTTGGATTCTGTTGGTCCTTGTTAAAATTGTCTGGGAACAAGATATTTATAATTCAAAAATTCATTTATAATTATGTTGAAGAATTGAACTTATCATCACTTAAATTCCTGTGAATACAAAAGAGGAGTTAATGAGATTGTGTAAGTGAACTTTCAGAGATATAAGCAGGATTTTGGAAACTTGGATAACTTGTATTCCACGAAGAGAGAGAAAGAAACATGGTTGAGAAAATACCTGACGGTTTATCACATGAAGTTTAGAGAAACACCAGAAGTGAATGATAAATTATGAATTTCAATATTCTATCCACTTGGATCCAGCCTATGAATGCCTTTTATTTGGCATCATAGGGAGTAAGAAAACAGGCCAGTTAGGAGGCTGCTTCAGTATTTGTTTTTTTTTTTTTTTTTAACTTTTTAGTTTTCCTTTTGCTACTGCCTTCTTTTTTAACTTTTAGGTTCAGGGGTACGTGTGCAGGTTTGTTATGTAGGTAAACTTGTATTATAAGGGTTTTTTGTACAGATTAGTTCATCACTCAGATAATAAGCCTAGTACCCAGTTTTTTTTCTGCTCCTATCCCTCTTTCCACCCTCCACCCTCAAGTAGGCCCCAGTGTCTGTTGTTCCCTTCTTTGTGTTTGCGAGTTCTCATAATTTAGCTCTCATTGCTGAGTGAGAACATGCAGTATTTGGTTTTCTCTTCCTGCATTAGTTTGCTAAGAAAAATTGCTAAGCCTCCATCTCCATCTATGATACTGCAAATGACATGATCTCATTCTTTATTATGGCTGCACAGTATTCCATTGTGTATAGGTACAAATTTTCTTAATCTAATCTGTCACTGATGGACATTTAGGTTGATTCTATGTCTTTGCTACTGTGAATAGCACTGCAAAGAATATTTGCATGCATGTGTCTTCATGGCAGAATGATTTATATTCTTCCGGGTATGTATCCAGTAATGGGATTGCTGGGTCAAATAGTAGTAAGGATTGCTGAAATTGTGTATCAGCTAATACACAAAAATGTTCATTTTAAAGGGTTGGATATTGAGATTTAACTATTGATCATTCAGGTACATAAGACCTTTCAATGACTTCCCATTAATTCAATTCTAAAGTCAATTCACTTTCCATGAAAGATGGTTTATAGCATCTAGGTGTTTGGGATTCTATAAATTAGCATAAATATAGAAAACATGAATAAATGATCTGGATAATTCCAAGAAACAAAACTGTGATTATTCCAGGTGATCAAAGTGATAATGGACGAATGGTATCACATTAAGTTAACAAGCTTCTGCACAGCAAGGGAAACAATCAACAAACTGAAAAAGCAACCCACAGAATGGGAGAACATATCTACATTGTATCCGTCTGACAAAGAATTAATAATCAGAATGTATAAGGAGTCCAAATAACTCCATAGGAAAAAAAAACTAATAATTTGACTTAAAAATGGGCAAAAGATATGAACCGTTATTTCTCAGAAGGAGACATACAAATGGCAAATGGGTGCTCAACATCATTGATTGTCAGAGAAATGCAAATCAAAACTACAATGAAATCACAACTACACTTCCACGTTAGTTAAAATGGCTTTTATGCAAAGGACAGGCAATAATGCATGTTGGTAGGAATGTGGGAAAAAAGGAACACTTGTACACTGCTGGTGGGAATGTAAATTAGTAAGTCACTAAGGAGAACAGTATGGAGGTTTCTCAAAAAACTAAAAATAGGACTACCACATGATCCCGCAATCTCACTCCTAGGTATATACTGTTAAAACAAACTAAATATGGCCTGCAAAGGACTCTGTACTTCTATATTTGAGTCCTTGGTGATAAACTGTAACCTAGCTTAATAGGCAGACAAAATTGAAAACCTAACTTAGTAGTATGCACCTATAATAAGAGGTAACTCTTGGCCAATCCCAGCAGCCATACTTCAACCTTTCATACACCGCTGAGTGCTCAAAGCATGTTCAAATAAGGCATACGCCAAGCTGTAACCAATCCAGCTGTTCTGTACCTCACTTTCTGTACGTCATTTCCCTTTTTTTGTCTATAAGTCTTCTTCCACTATGTGTCTGCTCTGAGTCTCTGTGAATCTGCCGTGATTCTGGGAGCTGCCTGATTTGCGAATCATTCATTGCTCAACTAAACTCCTTTAAATTTAATTTGGCTGAAGCTTTTCTTTTATCAGTATGCCCCAAAAAGGAAATCGGTATATCAAAGAGATATCTGCACTCTCATGTTTATTGCAGCACTATTTGCAATAGCCAAGGTTTGGAAGCAACTTAAGTGTCTGTCAACAGATGAATAAATACTGAAAATGTGGTACATACACACTATAGAGTACTATTCAGTCATAAAAAAGAATGGAATCTTGTCATTTGCAACAACATGGATGGAACAGGAGGACACCATGGTAAGTGAAATTAACCAGGCACATAAAGACAAACCTCACATATTGTCACTTATTTGTAAGAACTAAAACTTAAAGCAATTGAACTCATGGAGATAAAGAGTAGAATGATGATTACCAGAGGCTAGGAAAGGTGGTGGGTGGGGTGGGGGGAGTAGGGACAGGTAATGAGTACAGAAATACAGTTAGAATGAATTAGACTTAGTATTTGACAGCACAACATGGTGACTAGAGTCAAAAATAATTTATTGTACATTTTAAAGTAATTAAAAGAGTATAAGTGGAGCATTTGTAACTCAAAGAATTGATAAATGCTTGAGGTGATGGGTACCTCTTTTACCCTTTAAAAAGTTTATGCGATTACTCAAGTTTCATAACATAGTTTACTTATAAGTCCAGGAAAGTGAAGCAGCTACTGAGCACTAAATGCCCAGAACAGCACTTAGAAAGTATGTTTCTAAAGAATGTATACTTTTTGAAACAGCAAATATACATGGATATGTAAAATATAAAGTATATCGTAATAACAGAATAAGTTTATTTGACAACTCTATAAAAAACAGAAAGATCCATGTTTGTTCTAAGCAAAGGATAAATTGATCAAAGATAAACAACTCGAGTTTAAAATAGAGAGCCTTATTTCATCTCTAGCATTATCATAGTGAAATGAAAATTGAATGATCTGGATTCAGTGAATGAAAAATTCAAGGCAATAAATTAAGAAAATATCATAAGCCTGGGACTTGTAGTAGAACTCAGTGATATACCAATGTATTGTATTTTTTTAACCACACCCCTTTTCCATTAAGTTAATTTGCCTACTGATGAGAGTGTTGCTTGGAGGTGATTATTAATAATCTCTAAATATTTTCTCTCCAAAGGATGTTTTATATTTTAGGAGAATGACTTAACCTTGGATCTCTTCTTTCCAGAAATATTTCCATTCTATGAGAGACCACATGGAGTGATGTAAAATGTGTCTATTGAATGTAGAGTCAGACAAGTTGTAGCAGATGCTTGTAATTCTATGTTGCCTCTGCATGCATTTTGAATACTGGTGAGCTTTCTTGTGCCAAAGGCAGGACTCAGTGACCCTTGACACAGTTTCCAGTTCTACCTCACACCCAAAAGACTCAAGCTGCTGGCCAAAGACACAACTTAAATACATCTCTCTTGCTTAACAGACTGGGCTCCCAGCTTTCCTGCAGCTTCCCTTCAATGGATCATTCTGGTATTTGCTGGTGAACTTAAAGTGACCCACAGCCTATTCCAAATATATACTGCTAGATGCTAGGCTCTACCCTCACCCCTGTTTACACCCCCCTGACCTCCTGTGTCTGGCCTCCAGGCATGCAGTGTACCCCCTCAGGGTCTGTAAGTACTAAAAACTCTTAAACTTTCTCATTGTTTGTGAAACATTAAAGCCTGCCAACCAATCTGAACACTGAAGTTAAGGGCCTCAAAAGAACCCAATGCAGATGGATCCCCTACTGATGCTCTTCTTTTTTGGGCCTCTACTGGCTGGAGACAGTAGTTACCAAATGAGTTGATAGAGAAATCAAAGACTTCTGTTTAAAAGATAGGTATGTGTTGAGATTGTGGTTAAAAATGTACTGGTCATTTGAGAAGAGCAAAATTTTAACGTATTTGAGATTGATAGGTTCTTGATTTGTGAAATGATGATAATTACATATAGTTTGTAAGTCTGTGGTGCAGATAAAAAGACAGAATAATGTGAACAGCTTAGTAAGGTGGCCTTCAAGTACTAGCAATATACATCCTTATGTTTCTATCAGGAACAACACTTTTCAATTTTTTTAGGAGAAAAAGGATTGTTTTCAAATCTGAATAGTGCATCATCTACCTCTCAGTTCAGGCAAAGCACCTCTGCTTTCACTTTTCCCCAAGGAAGAATTTGTAAGTGGTGCATGTCTGAGAAGGATTGATCTTCAGTGTCTTTATACCGTGTGTCGGGGGATGTAGGCAGAATACACTTGATTGTACACATTAACACCTTGCTCTGAAGAGAAATTTAATTTCAACTTCTCTAAGTTTTTGTACTAGTCAGGGTAGGCAAGGTTGTGCTGGAACGGGACACCCAGAGAGTCAGGCTAATGGAAAAGCTGTTACTCAGTGTCAATGGTTGTCATGGCAGGAGGCAAAAGGGAACTCAAGCAAATCTTACATAACAAATTAAGTCTTGTGTCTCAGAAGGGAACCATGTCAATTCCAATTATGATTCTCGGTCTCAGTCAGCCACTAAAAGGCCAGGAAGTACAATCCTATGTTCCAGAAGACTGAGGGTCAAAAATATTTATCAATCAGGCACATAATTACCATAGTTGTGGCTTAATAAACACACGCACGTGCGTGCACACACACACACACACACACATACACACCGTGTGTGCTAAGAGCACATATCAGAAAGCTTATTTATAGAGAAATTTATTTTTTCTTTTCAATTACTGAACTGCATACTATCTCAAGTTCCCATTTTGCCTAGTAGGAAAAAAAAAAGGAATCAATTAATTATAGGTAAACTCAATCACTTCCAGATTGTGTTACACATTGGAGATTTAAACCCAGCCAAATTAGCATCTTCACCTTCTGTGAGGAAAGACAAAACATGTAGTATGGAAACGTGTGATATGAGACCATGCAATCACATATTGCCCGGCACTTACTACTTGGTTCCTAAGGCCTAGTTGTTTATTCATCATCCACAAAATTGTTGTCATGCTTCTACCATAGAATGGTATAATATCAGGGAAGCAAGTTCCCTTCCCTGTACTATAATCAATGAAAGAAAATAAAACAGAATTAGCCACAGCCCAGAAAGCAAAATTTAACTGAGGAGACATGGGAGGAAAACATGAAATGATAACGCACAGTTCACAGCCGGTACCTAAAAAATAACTACCAATCATAGAGAGTGCTGGAAATGTGACACGCAAAGTAGTCCACCAAGCTGGGAGGATTTTAGTGGAGGTAAAGGAAAAAACTAGATCTTAGTCTACAACGACCAGCAAATTATAACATGCCCATTTATATTAGATTCAAACTTTAATGAAATCTATAATTAATTGTTTACCAATGTTGGGGACTTACATTAAGCACCTTATGTGCACTGTTTCTTATAATTCTCATAATAATTTTATGAGGTTGGAAAGAATTTTATGCTCATTTGAAAGATATGAGTCACTTAAAGTAGTTTAGTAATGAGCTAGTTAGCAAGTGTCAAAGACAGGATTAATGTTCAGATCTTTTATACTCCAACAACTACACTATTCTTTGCTATGTTCAACATATTTTGTCTCAGTTTGCAAATATGACAAACTTACATAATCAAATTAATCATAGCATTTATAAGTGTATTATGACTGGGGCCACTTACCAGACCACATTGTGCCTTGAGTTTGAGTTCTGACTCCATCCGATAATAGCTGTATGAACACAGTAGGTCATTAATGTAGTGTGTATGTGTCTGTTTTCTCATCTACATAACTGAGATAAAATAATTGCCCTGCTAATCTTACAAGTTTTTTGATCATCAAAATAGCTACTCTATAGAGGACACAATAAAAAATTTTAAAAATATATGATACATATGTTCTAATTTTTAAGATATAAAATAAACATTATTATCAGAAGGGGTTTAGCATTCCACATAGAAAAATGAAATATTAAAACAAGAGCATTAGCTTTAAAATGCAAATATTCATGGAATAATTTATGAAGCAATCCATCAACATACCTGGCAAATATGTAAAATGCAAAAAAAAAAAAAAAGAAGTCTTTTTAAATTAGTCTGGTAATGTGAGATTATAATAAAGCAAAATGTAATTTCCAGAAGAAAAATTTCAAAGAAAAATGCAGCTTCAAATAGCCAGAGAGAAAACAAATCTCAATGTCTCCACCTCCCCTGCCCTCACTTTTCATTGTTAGGGTGCCCAGTGCTCCATAGTTTCCAGTGCAGGGTTTAAAAGCTGGCTAAATCTTCCATTTTATTAATGCAATGACTAATCTGCCAAGTTTGCCTCCATTTCCTGAAATGAAACAATGATGACAACTTTCCAACTAGCATATGAGTAAATGTTTAGGTCACCTAAGTCAGTAATGGGCAGCAACTTTCAATTTTAAAGCAATATCTAGAAGGTATTTGTTAAGAGAGGACAAAGAAAAACAGAATAAAGCTATAAACCACAGTCAGCTTTAAAATTATATAAGAATGGTTGGGTGCGGTGGCTCACACCTGTAATCCCAGCACTTTGGGAGGCCAAGGCAGGCAGATCACGAGGTCAGGAGATTGAGACCATTCTGGCTAATATAGTGAAACACCGTCTCTACTAAAAATACAAAAAATTAGCCAGGCTTGGTGGTGGGCACCTGTAGTCCCAGCTACTTGGGAGGCTGAGGTAGGAGAATAGCATGAAACCAGGAGGCAGAGCTTATAGTGAGCCGAGACCGT
>NW_012112919.1:2118747-2129586 GCF_000951035.1 Colobus angolensis palliatus | reverse complement strand
GTTTAAAAGCTGTACATTAAGAATAATATAATAGACCCCTATGTGATGGCATGGCCTGCCTATATCAAAATATTTCATGTGACCCACAAATACAAACATCTACTATGTACCCACAGAAATTAAAGAGGGAAAAAATGACAGCAAACAAAAAAAGAAAAACAGACTCATCCTTTCAAATGCAGATGGATTTCCTCCATATTAGTGGCTTTCTAAGTGAATGCCATAAAATACAAATGCAATGCTAGAAAACTGTAAAAGTATCAATGTAGGTGATCTATAACAAACAGAAATAAGAAGCCACAAAGTGCAAAGTTTTGTCATGTTAATTAGTGTAACTCGCCATTCCACATAAAGTCAATAAAAACTCAAGACAATTTCTCAAATCTATGCAGGGCATGAGAATAATTAATGTTCACAGTCCAGCTGTGAGCTAGAAGGATTCACCATTAAGGTTTCCAATAGGAAGATAAGAAGAGACGAAATCTATACACTTCTCATTACAAATAAGTGCTACCTGACTTTAAAATAACAGGTCAGTGAATCAGCAGCTAGCTTTAAAATTTCTATTGTCCATGAAACTTGCAGCTGCTCAAATAAATCCCAAGTTGCTTTCTAAATTATTATATTAATATATTAGTAGGTAGGTTTTGAGTACATCTGTCCAAAAATGTGCTGCTCTTAGCTTGTCTTGTTTCTTCTTCACTTATTTTTCACAGCTATATTTTCACCTTTATTCCCAAGCAGCCCACAGGATCCAAATCTATTTTAGTTTGAAAGTCAAAGACAAAGAGAGAATTGTGGTTATCAGCAACCTCAGGTGCGCACATCCTTCGAGTCAGCCCCAGTGACTCTATGCACAATGAGTGATCCCCAGACATCTGCAGCTGAAGCCTTTCCATATAATTTGCTCTTATCTACTCTTTTACACAAGTACAATAGGCCAACTGACTGTGTTTATATTGGATTTCACTGCCTCTAACTCATATTTCCCAATCGGACTTGAGGCCCTCAACCTTCAGCCCATGGGATTCACCCTGACATTTTCTAATATTGTGAGCTGAATTCTACTTCCCGTAAGCCAGACATTCCTCTCTTAGTTATTGCTCCAGATCATGCCCAGATTATACCAAATGTCTTACCCCAGGAAAAAGAGATCCTATCTTTCTACTACTGTGTCTTGGTAGAAGAAAAATATCCTAAATCACATGCTGATGAGAACCTAGAAAGTCATCTATCATTGTCTTCACATTGAAGATAATAGCCTGACACCCATCGTCACTGAGATCTTGGCTGAAGTGAAAGGCTGCCATGATTCATTACCAGGATGGTCACACTACAAAGCTCATGTGAATTCTTCTCTTCCTTGAGAGCTTGACAGTGGTAGAATAATAGATAGGTGAAGTGCAGCCAGATTATGAAGAGCTCTGCAAATCATAAAAGAAAGTTTTCACTTTTATCCAATATGCCATTAAGTTGTGGTGGTTGTTTCCTGAGTTGGAGAAATCCAAATCAAAGTAATGCCTTAACATGGTGAGCATATTCTGGTTTTCTTACGAGATATCTGGCTTTTACTTGTGTCTGGTGTAACTTTTAATTGTTTCTGTCTTAAACTTTCAAGAGATTCTCTCTTTGAACAAGAAAATATTGGCTCCCTATGTTATGAAGTTGATGAATCATAGTCAATTAGTGGGAAGTATATTCATTATCTGTAATGCCCTAGAAGCAGCCTTTGGCCAAAAGAGTAATGTTTGGTTCTATACACTGCACCTACCATTTCTTGGTAAAGGAAGCATGCTTTTGTTTCACATGTCTCCTCAATTATACCATTCTTCCTAGGAGAGTTCTTGTTCTGAGTGAGTAGAAATAGAAAAAACTTCTTGTCCTGATTTGCCTCAAGGTTAATATTCTTTAATTACTGTACTCTTTCAAAGCACCACTGGCTTTTTCTATAATAACATTTTCCTTTTGTTTTAGAAATTTGTGTTTTAGTGATATAACATTTATTTCGTTTTCTGTTGTCCTTTCCTTTTCTGTCTTAGCTTGTAGAATCTTAGAGAGAGAGAAAGAGAAAGAGAGAAGATAAATCAGTGCCTGTCTCCCTCTGCAGTTTCAAATATAATTAGCCATTTACATCTTTAAACAGCTGCTAAAAAAGAAAGTGATGTGTATTTGGATATGCACCCTTATGTTAGATTCAGATTTAATTACCAATAATTTAGCAATACCTGTATCAGCTCTGAAGATTCTGATGTGCAATGCATAATGCTAAATCTCTTCTATATATAAAGTTGGAGAGACTATATTCTCTCATATATCATGCAATATTCTCTCATAAGAGACAGGAGTATGCCCCTCAAATAATTGGGATAAAAAGACAAATGGAGATATAGACAGAATCATAATTGGACTTTATTTGGCTACTCCAGCAGTATCTAAGCCTGTCAACACAGTATAGGCTTATCTTTGAAGCAGGGGACAATGGCACTAAAAAGTAATTTAGGCTTATTTGTAAGATATCCGTGGCACAAAGGTAGTGTCATATAGATACACTTGCCTTAGTAAAGTGGCATCACTTAAGATAGAGAAAACCACTGTGCAGAGAAACACCTGATTGAGATACCCTGTGCTTTTGACTCTATCATTCAGTGTCCAGGATTATAATTATAACAACAATCAGGTGTGCCATAATAAAATAAAAAGAAAATACATTGGGCACACACATGTGGAGACACCAGTCTTTACTAGACATTTTTTAGGGGTGAATACATAAGGGAAAAAGATGAGCTTATGAAAATACTTATCAATACAAAAGACAGAACATCACATTTAAAATGCTAAAAATGCATAATTTTTACATGGTTTCTTAAACAACTGAGAAGATTTTAGGAATCACACTTTGTGTTTTAGATAAAACTCAAATTCTATAAAAACAGAGATATTTTAAAAAACAAGACAAAGAAGGGACTGAAAAACTAAACAAAACATATTAAATAATGACACTTAAGGCATCAGGCATCAGTCAATGAAGGACAGTAAGACAGAAAGAACGCAGTTAAATTTTACACTTACCCCAGCTAATTGCCTGAAGAAGTTTTCAGGAGCAGTGCTGGATGGGAAAACTCACACAGAGTCCACAGCCTCCCTGGGTTGAAACAATACTGGGGAAGCTAAGGAGGTTAAAGTACACAGACAGCAGAACTGGAAAATGAGAGCTGCACAGAGAAAGAATTTCATATACTGCAGAAAACATCTCCTAGAGAATTCAGCTAAGTACTGCTCAGTACATGCATGGGAGAAAATACTGAAAGACTGGGAGAAGAACCATCCAAAAGGATTAGAAGAAAAAATGCCCGGAAACCACACAGTGCCAAAACAGCATCTGTAATCATTATTCAGACCCAAACCATCTTATTTCAGGGGACATTGTGCAGAGTAGAAAGGTCTTGCCTCACCAGCCAGAAAAATATATTAAACCCAGATAAATGCATTTCTTGTCTTGCCTAACAAACTTAAAACCAGACATGAAGGACTCAATGGTTTCTATAGAGTGAATCTGTTTCTCTCTCTCTCTCTCCCTCTCTCTCTCTCTCTCTCTCTCTCTCTCTCACCCACACACACATATACCCCTCAAAATTGTTTAAGGAAATATAAAAACATCCAATATCAAACAAGGTAAAATTCATGTCTGATATAAACTCAGAAATTACAGCCATGCAAAAAATCAAGAAAATACAACTCATACTAATAAATCAAGAAACTGAAACAAACTCAAATGATTATCATAATTGAATTAATAGACAAGAACATTGAAACATTTATTATGACTGTATTTCATACGTTCAAAAATCTAAAAGTCATCTTGAACTTATTCAGTAGAGACATAAAAGTCATAAGAAAGGTTCAGATCTAAGTCAAAAATTACAAATTACAATCTCTGAGATGAAAAAAGACACAATGTGATTAACACAAGATTAGATATCGGAGAATAAAAGACTAGTAAACTTAAAAATATAGCAGTAAATATATCCAAAATAAGAGCCAGAGGAAAAAAAAAAAGACTGAGGAAAAATGAACATAACATCATGTACTCTGAAGAATGTGACCATATATATGTTTAAGAGAAAAACTTTAAGCAGCTCAGGGAAAAAAGACATGTTATGTCCAGAAGATCAAAGGTAATAGCTCTAGATTTCTCTTGGGAAAGCTAGCTTAGAAGACAGTAGAGTAATGTCTTTAAAAGTACTGAAAGGACAAAAAAGAAACTGTCAACATAGAATTCTATTCCTAGCAAAAACATCATTCAAATATTTAAGTAAAATAGTTTCTCAGACATACAAAGACTAATAATCATCAGCTGCATTGTGGCATAAACAAATGTTAAAAAAAAGAAGTACTTCAAGCAGAAGAAAATGAAACTATGTTGAAACCTGGATCTACCTAAAGGAATGAAAAACCACACAAAGCATAACTACGTAGATAAATGTAGTGACTTTTATTATTACTAAAATCTTATTTTAAAAATAAGAAACCATTTAAAATAAACATAATAATACTTTAAGTGTTGTTTAAAACATATATAGAAACAAAATACATGACAATAGCATAAAAGTCTGGTGGGTGGGGAGTATAAGCACAGTTGACCCTTGAACAATAAGGGTTTGAACTCTGTGGGTCTACTTATACATGGATTTTCTCCCACGTTTGCCACCCCTAGGACAGCACGACTAACCCCTCCTTTTACTCAACCTACTAAACATGAAGAGGACAAAGATGAAGACTTCTATCATGATCCACTCCCACTTAATAAAGAGTAAATACATTTTCTCTTCCTTATAATTTTCCTAATAACATTACCTTTTCTCTAGCTTGTTTTATTGTATGCATATAGTATCTAACACATATAACATATAGAATAAGTGTTAATCAACTGTTTATATTATCTGTAAGACTTCTGGTGAGCAGTAGGCTATTAGCAATTACATTTGGGGGAAGTCAAAAGTTATATTTGGTTTCAGCTGCACAGGCGGTCAGCATCCTTAAACCCTGCATTATTCAATGGTCAGCTATACATTATTTTAAAGGTCTCACACTATATGGGAAAAGCATAACACTGCTTGAAAGTAGATGGTAAAGAGTTAAAAATGTGTACTAAAAACCTTAAAGTATCCATTAAAATAAAACATCAAAAATAGCAACTAATCAGTCAACAAAAAAGGGAAAAATTGAATAATGTACTCAATACCAAAGAAGACTGAAAAAAGAGAAAAAAAACAATTGCATGCAGATAGTATACATAAAAAGCAAATAGCTTGAAGGTAGATTTAAACCCAATCTTATCAATAATAGCGTTAAATTTACGTGGTCTAAAAACTTTATTTGGAATGCAGAGATTATCATATTGGATAAAAATAACAAGACTCATATACACTGCTTTTAAAAAGATGTTTTTGAAGTATAAAAACACCACTACAAGTAAAAGATTGGAAAAAGATATATCATGCAAACGCTGATCAAAAAGAAAGTTGGAGGGACTATATTATTATCAGATAAAGTAGACAGACTTAAGAGCAAAGTCTTTTAATAGGGATAAAAAGGATAATCTTATAATGGCAACAAAGTTAGTTAATCAAGATGATATAACAGTTCTATCCATTTATGTACTTAGGGAAAGTTTTTAAATACTTGAAGCAAAATCTGATAGAACTGCAAGCAAAAATTCTGTTGTAGACAAATCTTTAGTTATAATTAGAAATTTTAATACTTCTCTCTCATGCCAAATAGTATAAATAGAGATAGAAAATCAGAAAGGATAAAGAAGACTTGAATAACCTATCAACCAACTAGACCAATTTCGTATTTATAGAATATTCCAAACAAGAAGAGCATCAGGATTTACAACTTTTCCAAGTGTACATAAAACATTTACCAAGATAGATCATACTCTGAGTTATCAAAACTTTCTCAATAAATCTGAAAAGATTTAAGCCATTGAAATTATATTTCTGATTAAAATGCAATTAAAATAGAAATCATTAACAAAGGATTAATAATTCCCAAATATTGGGAAACTAACACTCTTCTTAATAATCAATGGGTCAAAGGTGAATTCAAAAGTGAAATTTTTTGAAAGCATTTGAATGTAGATCAAAATGAAAGTACGACATATGAAAATTTGTACTTTGCAGGTAACTCAGTTGTTAGTGGGAGGTTTATAGCACTGAACCCTATATTAGAAAAGAAGAAAGATCTGAGTCAGCTTCCACCTCGGCTCCCACCTTAAGCTAGAAAGGCAAACTAAGAAATTAGAAAGAAACTTAAAGCAAAAGAAAACCAAAATAATCAAATGAAAGAAAATAATCAAATTAAATAGAAAATCAACAAAAGACAAAATCAAGTAAGAAAGACAGAGGGTGGCCGGGCGCGGTGACTCAAGCCTGTAATCCCAGCACTTTGGGAGGCCGAGACGGGCGGATCACAAGGTCAGGAGATCGAGACCATCCTGGCTAACACGGTGCCTCTCTACTAAAAAGAAAAATACAAAAAACCTAGCTGGGCGAGGTGGCGGGCGCCTGTAGTCCCAGCTACTCGGGAGGCTGAGGCAGGAGAATGGCGTGAACCCGGGAGGCGGAACTTGCAGTGAGCTGAGATCCGGCCACTGCACTCCAGCCCGGGCCACAGAGCAACACTCCATCTCAAAAAAAAAAAAAAGACAGAGGAAAGGCTGGGCGCGGTGGTCACTCCTATACAGTCCTGTAATCCCAGGTCTTTGGGAACCCGAGGCGGGTCGATCAGGAGTTCAGGAGATTGAGACCATCCTGGCTAACACGGTTAAACGCCGTCTCTACTAAAACTACAAAAAACTTAGCCGGCCGTGGTGGCCTGTAATCCCAGCTCCTCGGGAGGCTGAGGCAGGAGAATTACTTGAACCTGGGAGGCGGAGCTTGCAGTGAGCCGAGATCACGCCATTGCACTCCAGCCTGGGCCAAAAAAAAAAAAAAAAAAAAAAAAAAAAAGCAAGAGGAAAATAGTGAGAGAGAAACAAATGTCAGTAAAATACCACTATATACTTATTAGAATGTTTAAAATATCAAAGACTGATTATGCCAAGTATTATTAAGTGTATGGAGCAACTTGAGGTCTTACACACTGCTGATAAGAGGTCAAATTATGCCAGCACTTTAAATAACAATTGGAAGTTTATGAAAAATTTAAACAAATGCCAACCGTATAAGCAAGCCAATGCACCTCTACATATTTACCCAAGAGAAGTAAAGAATACCTTCATATAAAGTCTTTAATATGAATTTTTATAGAAACTTTATTTGCAGTAGCCAAATACAAGAAACAATCCAAAAGTCCTTCAAGAGCTGAATGAACAAATTGTGGCATAATCACACAATAGAATATTACTTAATAATACAAAGGAATGAGCTATTAATTCATGCAACGATGTAGATGAGTCTCAGAATAAGTATGCTGAATGAAAATAAAAGTCAGAAAAAAAAGTTCGTATTGCATGAATCCTTCATATAAAATTCTGAACAATGATAGGTAATCCACAATGAGAGAAATTGGGTTGGTAATTGCCAGCAATTGAAGGAAAGGATTCCATGAAGAATAGGAAGTAAGAAATGAAGAATCAGGATACCTTGGAGGGATGAATACTGTATAGCCCATTTTCATATTGCTATAAAGAACCGCCCAAGACTGGGTAATTTATAAAAGAAAGAGATTTAATTGACTCAGTTCAGCATGGTTGGTGAGGCCTCAGAAAACTTACAATCATGGTGGAAGATGAAGGGCAAGCAAGACATCTTCTCCACAAGGTGGCAGGAAGGAAAAGTGGTGAGCAAAGAGGGAAGAGCCACTTATAAAACCATCAGATCTCGTGAGAACTCTTTCACTATCAGGAGAACAAGATGCGGGAAATCACCCTCATGATTCAATTACCTCCACCTGGTTTCTCCCTTGACACGTGGGGATTATTACAATTCAAGATGAGCTCTGGGTGGGGCACAAAGTCTAATCATGTCAGATACATACGTTATCTTAATTGCAGTGATTGTTTAATTGGTGCATACATATGCCAAAATGTATCAAATTGTATACGTTAAACATGTATAATTTATCACATGTCAATTTTACTTCACCGAAGCTCTGTGTATGTATGTGTGTGCATGCACGTATGTTTAACAAATAATTGACAAACAAGAAGAAAAAGCAAGTAGACTGAGATAGGAAAGTTGTCAAAAAAACTATTTCAAAAGCAAAACTTAATCATTAATTTAAGAAAATATTTAACAAATGCTGAGAACAGACAATATATTCAGAAAATTAAAGATAAAACATTGGAAGAGTTGGTTTAGAAATTAAGAGAATAAAATAAAATAAATTGAAGTAATACCTAAATTTAAACATAGAAGATTTGAATTAATAGATCAAAAATTCATCATGACAATAATATAATGGGAAAAGACAGAAAGCCATTAAATTGCTATGCTACTGTAAGGTATAAATCCAACAGAAATTCAGAGTTAAATTAAAAAATAAGATTACCCTTTGTAAAGGAACAAAAATTCAAACTAAACATGATTTCTTTTTACTTCTTGGCACACTTAAATACAAGAAGATAATGGATATGATCTCATGCAAGAGGAAATTCTGTGATCCAAAAAATAGTAAACTCAGCTGTAAAAGCAAGAAGAGTAATGCCCAGTATGATAGCTATACAGCAGACCTAGGGATTACTGAGGCTTGATTGAAACTAGAAGACAGAGATCTGTTCGGTAAGAAGAATATAAGCATACTGCTAGGCTTCTTTTGTATTTATCCCACATAATCAGTCTCAAAATTTTTTGCTAAAATTCAAATTTAATCACATTGTGCTTCTTATTTCAAGGTTTCCACGGAATACTCACAGACTTTAGAAGAAACTTTAAGCATTTTAGAATGACATAGAAGAATCTACAAATCTAATCTCTGATTGCATTTGCAGCTTCATATCTTCCCTCTTACAGTTCCTTAATATTTAGCCATATCAGTTTCCCTACATTTCCCGAAACCATTTTCCTTACTTTGTATTTTGTTACTGCTTCCCTTTCCCATTTGAATATTTTCCATATTTGCCCATTTTAACACTCAGTTCAATGGTAAGAGACCATTGAACTTGGAAATGTTCCAAGACTTGGTCTTGGAAATGTTTACTTACAGTACTAGCCCTAGTTAAGCCTTGCTTTTTTGTACTCATTTTCTATCATCCTTTTTTTAAAATTTTTGTTAATAGTATAGTCCATTGTTTTGTGATAATTAACTTTTTCTTTTTTTGCCTTACTATCTTCTATAAAAGATATAAAGACCTTAAGGTGTATGACTTGCTCATTGTTATTTTCCTAGAACACATAATGAATACAGATATAAGTGAGTAAGAGAGGGCACTATGTGTACGTGTGTATACATTATTTTTTAGTAAGAACTTGCTCAACGAATAAAACTAAACTTTTGCCTCCTTCCACATGTTCTTCGAATGTTTTAGCACTCCACAGAAAATATTCACTTCATTTTAATATTATTCTATTTCCTGGTGTTCTGCATTGAGGTAGAGAAATTATTAATCATAATTTTCACACAAACCCTCCTTTTCTTAAATCTCATTGTTACTGCTGATTCAGTGGGTAAAATTCAATGAAGATAGGCAGCAAATAATCAGGAACTGGAAGCTGCATATTTCCACAGTTCATGCAAGGATGGAAGACATTCAATTCCAACCAGCAAAGTGAAGAATCCTGGTGGAAAAACCAGGGTATTTAGTAGGAAACTACTAGAATCATCACACCTTGGGAGCAAGGCTAAACAAATGCAAGATAAGTGGCTCTCAACAAGGGAAAAATTTTCCCAATGGACATTCAGTAACATCTAGAGTCATTGCTTTTGCACGGGCGAAGGGTAGAGCCCTGGGTGGCTGCTAAATGTCTCACAATTGGCAGGACAACCCCCACACCAAAGAATTGTCTGGTGCCAAATGCCAATACTGCTGAAATTGAGATGTGCTGCCCTAGATTAGAGAATACTACTCTAGATCTGTTCTAGTAAAGCTTAAAGTCTTAAAAAAATCAAGATGATTGGCGAGGAATTTAACAGCATTCTAGAAAAAGCTGAACACTCTTAAAGCCACACAATCCAGCATTCAAACAACATAAAACAACAATATCCAGCATTCAGATAAAAATTTCAAACAGCAAAAGGTGTGATCTACAATCAGAAGAAAAGTCAGGGGAAAGAAAAAAATCAGCAATAATGGAGATGAGAGAATGACTTTCTAAGGTCTTTAAACAGAACTTTATTAAAGACTTTAAACAGGTTTTATAACTATGCCAAGGATTTAAAGGAAAAGATTAACATAATTATGAGTCATCAAGGAATTAAAAGAAACCAAATGGAACTTTTAATTTTAGAAATTCACTAAATTTTATTAATATCAATTATAAGAAATAATCAATGACCTTGATGACATGGCTGAAGCATAGAGGAAAAATAATTGAAAATTATAGGATACGATGAAAATTTAATAATAAATAAACAAAGCCTCAGTGATTACAGATAAATAGCAAATGCTATAACATACATTTAATTAAAACACAGGAAAGGAAAAGAGATAGGAAAATATATTTGAAGAATAGCTAGCCAACAACAACAAAGGCTACCAAATTTGATGAAACCTATAAACTCACACATATAAGAACACTCAATTCAGCAACAGAATAACCGTTTCTTTCAGGTGCACATTGAGCCCTCACTAAGACAAATCATATTCTGAGTTGTAAAAGCATCTCTCAATAAATA
>NW_012112919.1:2114779-2118172 GCF_000951035.1 Colobus angolensis palliatus | reverse complement strand
GCAAGACAGGCACCTGTAGGAAGGTATGACATAGGAGCATTGGACTAAATGCTTGTAAATGCTAAAGCAGCTACAAGCAGTCATCGGAAAGAACAGTAAGATACAAGCGTTCAGCTAGTAGTAGCTAGCAATTTAGCAGAGCCCAAGTGTGCACTGGTAAGAGAGGGGGATGCTCCCTGATGGCCAAATAAATTGGATGGGTCTGTACATTGGGGGTTGTAGTACAGTACTTTCCTATATGGCTGCTATTACAAAGGACCACAAACTTGGTGGCTTAAAACAAGTTTTTTCTTTCACAGTTCTGGAGACCAGAAGCCCTAAATCATGGTGTCACTTGAGCTGTTCCTCTCTGATGCCTTTGGAAGATGATCCTTCTTTGACTCTTTCAGCTTCTAGTAGCCTCAGGCATTCCTTGGTTTATGGCTGCATAACTCTAATGTGTGCTTCTGTCTTCACATAGCCTTCTTTTCTCTCTCTCTCCTCTTCCTTTTTTTTTTTTTTTTGAGTATTATCTTATTTGTAGAATAAATTGACAAATAATAATTTTATATACTTATGAGGTACAAGGTGATGTTTTGATATATATTTATACTGTGTAATGATCAAATCAAGCTAATTAACCTATTTATCACCTGAAATACTTATCATTCTTTTGTGGTAAGAAGATTTAAAATCCATTATTATTGCTACTTTGAAATGTATAATAATTTGTTATGACCTATAGTCACCATCCATATGTGGAATCTAAAAAATGTCTAACTCACAGGAAAAAGGAGTAGAATGGTGGCCAGCAGACACTGGGGGTAGAGGGGCAGGGGATGTATGGGTAAAGGAGAAATGTTAGTCTTTCCTTTTCTTATAAAAACATCAGTCATATTGGATTAAGGGCCCACCCTACTTTAGTATGACCCTATCTAACTAATTATCTCTGTGATGACCCTAATTCCAGACAAAGTCACAACCTGAGGTACTAGGGGTTAGTATTTCAGTATATCTCTTGAGGGGGACTTAATTCAACTCATAAGAGGGCTCAAATAAATGTTTGGAGAGTGTTCTAAGACCTAGGGAAGTTGAGCATCAGTCTCTGGGGAGGTGGAGTGAAAGAAACACCACCAATATCACTTCTTTCTGTCTTCTCTTGCCTATATATTTTTTTAAAAAGCCCGGAGAAAGGTAAGAAACACTGTCCTGTCCCCAATTACTACTGGGGTGAAAAAGAAAAAAACCCTTTCCAGCTACATATAATTCTACATTAGGGACTGATTAATTTTTTGTTGTTGTTAAAAAACTCCTATGCATTGGATGTGTGTGTGCAGGGGAGTGGGGGTGTGTGGGGATGGGTGTAGGGGTATGAGGAAACACATATTATTAGCTCCAGTAATTTACAGGTAGTATGAATTTGGTTTCTTCCATCAGCCAGGATTGGGCAGAAAGAAGACACCAGGTTTTCTTAAGATGAATCTCCACCAACACCACAGTTTAGCAGAGGATACTCCATTTTTCACACTAGAGTATTTTGGCCATCAGTCATTTTTTCCTTTAAGTAAAAATGTATTGACAGCAGAGTTCTAGAGTGTCATCTGTAGGGGAATGTCAAGCCTAGGGATGGGCTTGTTCTCTCATTGAAAGAGTCATAGCTGTGATCCATCAAACAGTAGCTCACTCTATACATATTTAAAACTCATCCTTCATGAGAAATGGTGGTGCTGTGGAATCATTCTCACTGTGGCAAGGCAAGATATTAATGGTCCCTGCTACCATTCCCTGAATCATCTCCAGAATACACCATGAATCATACAAAGGATTTGCATTGGACCAAAAAATTCAAAAGAGAGAAGCCAGGAGAAGTAAGTAGTGAGAGTTATCTTTTTCAGTTTCTGAAAGCCCGTTAATTAGTACACTGATATTTTGAATTCAAAAATATAAAACCAAAGCATTAGCTACTGACCTAAATATTATTTTTAAAATGAGCAGCAATAGTATTCAAAAATCTGTTAATATTTATTATGATTTAGAAAGAATGAGTTTCCACTGAAGCATGTTTCAAATATATGAATTAAACAAATACTTTATTTTTGGTAGAATGTATCGATCATCAGTGCAAACAGAAAGGAATGATCCACATGCTCTCCTGTACCCTCATTCTCCCCTGGTAATGTCTGAAGCTATGAAAGAAGTGCAATTATTCTTTCAAGCTAGTGGGAGGTACTTTTACACCAAGCAAGATTCAGAGGCTAAGAATTCATGTTTTAATTTTTAAAAGTAAAGTGAAATGTGTTTCTTAGTACATTTAAGGATTTAGAGCTATCGTGGCAAAGGTATGAAGAGTGCGTATGTCTCAGCTCTTGACCATTCTGAGAGTGAGAAATATGTTCTTGACCTCATATCTTCCCAGGGACTAGAGTTCCTTTCTTTAGCTAAAATGTACTAAGGGCTTACTATGTATCTACAATTCTGATAAGAACGTAGCATAATTGATTTTATTCAATCAACATTATTACTTTGATAATGGGTACTATTATTACTTTCATTTGTCATGTCATACAACTCTGGATAGAGATATACTTTGATAAATCTCCACAGCTTTCTAATTTTTTCCTTATTTTATGACTTTTTGGTGATATTCCAAAATCATCATAAATATCCAAATCATACAAAACTCAACATGACTTCTCAAATATCTCAAATAATATTATGTAGTATTTGTGCTAACACATGCTAACTGGTGAAAAAAACTAGCTAAAAACCTGTTCTGATTTGTCCCTAGGAATAAACAGATGATTTGAAGAATGAACTGTTACAATATTACATGCAACAATTACAAAAAAATCTTAAGGTCTTACAAAAAACAAAGGTTTGTTTCTTACTCATATTTTTCATTAGAGTAGTTGATCTGGGACATTATATTTTTCTCAGTCTGTATGCATGCACTCCATTTGGGGTATACCTAGCTCACAGCAGAAGGAAAAGAGAGAACGGCATTTCACAAAATAGCCCCGAAAGTATCAGCTAAAAGTGGTATGTATCAAATTTGACAGCCTAGTCTGACATTAAGAGGATGAAGATACACAATCTCTGAGTAGGCTGGTATGTCTAGCAGAGAAACAGTAAATATTTTGAAATGTGTGTTAAAATATAGTGTATTAAAATAAATCTTAATAGAGTAGAATCAAAAATCACAATATACTTCAGAAGCCTTTAAAAGAATACTACTTACTTTTAAAAAATGAATAAAGCAGTCTAAGTGGAATCAAAGATGGCTTTCACATTTCTGGCAAATTTTTATTAATGTTAAAGATTAGACTTGGATAAATTATTAAGATATTATTAAAATATTTTATTTAAAGTGTCATTAAATAAATTGGCCAATGGTTGGGCTTGGTTTATGGCATA
>NW_012112919.1:2107340-2113779 GCF_000951035.1 Colobus angolensis palliatus | reverse complement strand
CCTGGCTAATTCTTGTAGTTTTAGTAGGGATGAGGTTTCAACATCTTGGCCAGGCTGGTCACGAACTCCTCACCTCAGGTGATCTGCCCACCTTGGCCTCACAAAGTGCTGGGATTACAGGCGTGAGCCACCATGTCTGGCCCTGAATGGAATTTTAATCCTGTTCTTTTCTTAAAACAGATTTTGACAGGATATTAGTAACACCATTACCCTTTTGTTTGCTTAAGTCAAACATACGGGTCTTATCCTGGATTTCACCTTTTACCCTCATCTTCACATAAAATCTATCATCAAATTAAATAAGTTGCACCTCTTAAATAATTCTTGAATCTAACTTTTATATTGTTATCTCCTGTCACCATTCTAGCAAATTATTATCATCTGTTGCATAAGGGATTATTGATCTCTTTCCTTCCATTTTTGCCACTTTGTAGTCCAGTGAGTGATTTTTTTCTAATATAAGTTAGTATACTTTACTTCCCTCATCAAAGATCCTCACTGGTTTCCACTTCCTCTTAAATTTATATCCAGCCCTTTTACTATGGTCCGGAATGCTCATCATGAGACCATTCCCCAGCTCCATCTCTCTACAATCCAGCCTCATTCACTTCTTTTGTTGCTTCAAAGCATCAATACCCTTTCCTTCTTCCAGATAATTGAACTTGCTGTTCCTTCTTCCTGCCATACTCTTTTCTCCAATACTTTGCACTCTGAGCTGATACTCTGTGTCTCAGTTTAAATGTCATATTTCCAGAGGAACACCCTAATATTCCCATCTAAACTGGTTTCCCGTTACTCATTATTACCTCATCACCCCATTAGTTTCCTTCACAGGAATTTCAAAATTATTAACAATCCAGTGAATTTCAAAAATTATTTAATGTTGGTATATTTCACCAAGCAGGAGGGGGCAGGCAGTGACCTTTTCTGACTCACTTACTTTATCCTCAGAACTTAGTAGAGTGCATCACAAGTAGGTATTTCATCTTTGTTGAATAAATTAATTAGCAGGTGAACAAGTAATAAGAAAAATAAGAGACCATCGAGCTTCTGAAAAGGACATGGGCAATAGGACTGAGAAATGGAGAACTAAGAAGACAAATTCCACCAATTTCACAATTTTGCCAAGGTCTGACCATGAGCGTGTATTGTCTTTGTGTGTTAAGCCAGTGTGTGGGGAAGTGAGAGAGTAATGGAGAGAGCGCATGTGACGCATCCTACAGAGAAAAGCTCCAGATGCCCCTGGGACACTAGATGGCTGTTAAGCTTCCGTTTGTTCCCTGTAAACTCTTAAGTTCTCACCCCATTCTCAGCCGAGTCAATGGGAAACATCTGAAGGAATAAAAATTTTAAAAAAATGTTTTATCATAAGAATCATTCCAGTGGCCAGCCTCCCAGCACTGTTGTCATGTGCAGCAAAAGCCCTTGACATTTTGCAGGAACGTCAAAAACCTGCTTAAGGGCATATACACAGTTAGAATGGAATTGTACTTAGGACTAGACTTCTACATGCCAAGATACTTATCTTATTATTCTCCTTCCTCCTCTTTACCTATTAAAAATGCATTCTAAGCCCTTCTCCACAAACTGAACAACTTAACTAATCCTTGTTCCATATTAATGACAATTACTTTTACTGATGTTTACTATATGCGATATACTACTGTGATCATATGCCATGTATTTACTCATTTAATCTGCAAGACAATCCTGAGTCCAGCACACATTATCGCCAGCTTACACACGAGAAAAGTGACATTCATCCTTTAGATAAACTTTCCTAAAATCACACACTTAGTAAATGATAAAAGTGGAATTTGAACACTGGTTGTTTGTTATTGCTTAATAGATGATCTCACTACAGCATGATGAAAAGTAACCATTCAGCCAGCTGCAGAGTAGGCCATCTAAAATCCCATCTAGAATGTCTATTTAGTTTTTCCTTAACCAAGTTAAACTTCTCTCATTCCTTGCAAAAAGTCTTCTAGAATGAGTTTTATTTCAAAAGCAAAAGAGGGAAATCTATTTTATTAAATCCTTTCTATAGGCAGTAAAAATGGAAATCAGTTCTCTTCCTGTCAGCTCAACAAGTAAAAATGGAAATCAGTTCTCTTCCTATCAGCTCTACATGTTGCCAAACTATATGGGAGATTCCAGTGAGTAGCACCTGTGGGTAGTGCTGGTGAGCTACAAACAGACATTTCCACAGCACTTTAATGAAGTCAAGTTTAAGATGTTAACACTTAAGGTGCAACAATCATGTGAGTTTCTGAAGGGCTCCACAGAACTTAAAAAGTGGAATAGCTACCTAATTTGCTGGGCCCAGTATATAATGAAAATGATGGATTCTTTCTTCAAAAACTAATAAGAATTTTATGACACCAATACCAAAACAATGAAGGGTCATTCTAAGCATGTGGCCTAGTACAACCATAAAATTATTGCTACTTGGAGACAAGTCCTGAGGAAATTGTCAAGATGGCAAAATTTCTCCTTTGCTAAATTAACCTTTTGCTTCCCTCGAGTCTCCAGTGTCCACCTTGCTGAACACCCTTCCTGCGGCATTCCTCAAGAAGACGACCTCAGCCAGCATATTCTCTCACTAGACTCTTCCCATCTCTGTCTCCATCATGAAAATGCATTGTCTTTGCATTTTCTCAACATTTATCAATCACATATTATGTAATGTGTCTGTAATAAATGTCTGAGATAGAAAGGGGAAATGACATAACCTCTGCATTGAAGGAAAACACAAGCTAATGACAAGAAAAAACAGTAAATAAAATTACGATCTAGTGGCATAAATGCTACTGTAAAACCAAGGAACAAAGGAGAAGGAAGGGAGGAAGGAAGGAAGGAAGGAAGGAAGGAAGGAAGGAAGGAAGGAAGGAAGGAAGGAAGGAAGGAAAGCAAGGAGGGGAAGAATGATCCCATATAGAGTAGTTGAAAAGCAGACATAGGTACCAGTCTAGAAGTCACATTTTCTTATGTAGCATCAATACAAGAGATCATAGAAATATTTTAAAAAATGGAACTCTCATGGCTTATTGACATTTTTATGAAATTAAAGAGCAGTGTTTGACCCCAAAGGAAAAGAGTTCTTCTGAGTAATTACCATATCACCCAGAAACCTCTGCCTTCCTGGAATTCTCTATAAAAATTCCAAAGCTCTTGGCAATAACTTTCAAACATCACAATTTTGCCACTAAAGAGTGATAATTTTCTGGTGTTAAGCATACTCTCACTTTGGTTGTTTGAGAGTCCAAATATGAAAAGCCAAATTGCTATTGTTCAAGTACTGCTTGATATGAAGAGTGCAATTGGAGTGGAAATCACACAGGGCTACTTGATGCAATAAACCTGGTGATTACCTTGTTTGGGAAAAATGTTTATCATATTTCCAAGACCTCATTTAGAGTAAGAAATAATTCAGGTTAAAAGTCATTTATGATTGAGAGCTCAACATTTCCATCCCCCAATTTTATGATCCCTGGATAAGTAAACGTGGCCAAACATCATGCACAGCTTTCTTGGAAATTCACTTAGAGAATATGAAGATGTGGAGACACTGCAACGGGCTAAGACACTGTGAACTTACATATACCCATGGACATTAAGGAAAGCTCTCTCTCTAACCACGTATAGCACCACAGACCTTAACATAGTCTAAGAGCAGTAAATGTTTTATATAATTATCACAGAACTATATAGGAAATGAAGAAAAACTCTATGAATCACCCAAATAAAATCAATGGGGGGAACGTAGCATAAAAAGAAATTAAGCAAAAGACCCTATGAGAAGCAGCTAGATTGAAGCAGCATCGTCAATCTGGTTGGTAAGAAGTTTTTGATCTGAAATAAGAAATATTTGTCATTGCCATATGCTATGTATTCAAGGAAATCACATAATAAACTACTTATTATTTTGCATTCTGTTGCACATACAGTAGTCTTTCCTTATCGGCAGTTTTACTTGCTGTGGTTCCAGTTACACAGTCAACCATGGTTTGAAAATATTAAATGGAAAATTCCAGAAATAAATAATTTATAACTATTATATTTTGTGCCACTCTGAGTAGCATGATGAAATTTCATGCTTTTCCTGCTCCATCTCACCTGAGATGTGAATCCTCCCCTTATCTAGTGTATCCAAATTATATACAATATTTTCCCATTAGTCATTTAGTAGGTGCCTCAATTATCACATTGGGTGTTGTGGTATTGCAGTGCTTGTGTTCAAGTAATCCTTAATTTACTTAATAATGGCCTCAAAGTGCAACAGTAGTAATGCTGGCATATTGTTATAATTGTTCCATTTTATTATTATTTTTCATTGTTAATCTTTTCTCATGCCTAATTTATAAATTAAACTTTATCACAGGTATGTATGTATAGGATAAAACATAGTATGTATAGGGTTCAGTATGATCTGAGGCTTCAGGCATTCACTGGAAGTCCTAGAATGCATCCCCCACAGAAAAGGAAAGGACTAACCTATACAATAATAATATGCTAATTAATAAAATTACAATAAAGCAATCATCAAGACAATATTAACTGCTTTGGATTTAAACAGACCTGGATTTGCTTCCACCTGCATGATCTTGATAATGTTACTTAAGTTCATTGATTCTTAGTTTTCTCAAGTGTGTTTGTTTGTATTTTAACCAGGAGTAATACTTCCCACCTTAGAGGAAATAGAGTTTATAGAGTCTTATTTTACTTACAGAAAATAGAGTTTTTGTCTTAGAGTAGTGTGTATTAAATGAATTATTACAGATAAAGACATAGGTGTACTAACTTTGACACGCTATCACATTTTGAGTATTCAAAAAATAGTATCCATTGGTAGTACTAGAAGAGGCAGAACATTCAAACTGAGGCCCAGAGAAACAATGATTTGCAAGGTCAATGATTGGTGGCAGAATTGAGTTTCAAAGCAGACCTCCAATCTCCTTGTCCAGGGCTTTTTCTACTACGTCACGGCCCAAGAAAAAGCTTATCTTTAAGCCTTAATTATTTTATGTTCCAATATTTTCAGGACCCATCTGGCCTTCTCAGCCATGAACTTTCCTTATAAACTATTAACAAAAACGACACAAATAGAGAGAGGAAAGCAGTCAGGACTTAACCAAGGAAAAATATCAAAGTCCATTGACTTTTTAAATTCTTTAATTTAAAAAGAATTTAAATTACTAATTCTTTTTAAATGACTAATTAAATTATTTAAGTGTTTTTCACATAAGGCATACCATCCTCATCACCAACTGTTGCCTTTCAGGTTGTGATTTTACATTCAATTCCAGTTTTCCTTGGATTTCAGCAAAAACAAAAATAAATAGAAAAGAAGTCCCTTTGAAATAGTGCAGAAGCAGATTTCAGAAACCACACAGACCTCTTATATAAGCATTTTAAAATACAAGCATTGTTCTTGCTTAAAGTGCCTAAACAAGCCTTGTCCTACCAACCGCCTTTCTTTGTATTCTTGCCAGCATCTATTACTTTTCATCTTTTGGATAATAGCCATTTTAACTGGTCAGAGATGACATCTCATTAAGGTTTTCATATGCGTTCCTCTGGTGATTAGTGATGTTGTGCAGTTTTTCATATGCCTGTTGGCCATTCCTATGTCTTCTTTTGAGAAATGTCTATTCAGATCATTTGCCCACTTTTTAATCAGTTATTTTTTCTTTTGCATGTTTTAGTTCCTTTTATATTCTGGTTATTAATCAGTTGTCAGATGAATAGTTTGCAAATATTTGCAAATAGGTTGCCTCATCACCCTGTTGTTTCCTTTGTTGTACTTTTTAGCTTGATATAATCCCATGTATCTGTTTATGTTTGTGTAACAGTGTGCTTTTGAGGTCTTATCAAAAATATCTTTGCCCAGACCAATATCCTGAAGAGTTTCCTCAATGTTTTCTTCTAGTACATTCATAATTTCAGGTATTACATTTAAGCCTTTAATCCATTTTCATTTCATTTTTATATATGATGAGAAATAGAAGTAGAGGTCCATTTTTCTGCATATGGATATCTATTTTTTCAGCAGCATTTATTGAAGAGCATTCACTCCTTTCTCCAGCGAATATTCTTACTGCCTTTATAAAAAATCAGTTGGCCATAAATAAATGGATTTGTTTCTGGATTCTTTATTCTGTTTCATTGGTCTCTGTGTTAGTTTTTATGCCAGGACCATGCTGTTTTTGTTACTATATCTGTCAGGCCTCTGAGCCCAAGCTAAGCCATCATATCCCCTGTGACCTGCATGTACACATACAGATGGCCGGTTCCTGCCTTAATGGTTCCTGCCTTAACTGAGGATATTTCACCACAAAAGAAGTGAAAATGGCCTGTTCCTGCCTTAACTGATGACATTACCTTGTGAATTCCTTCTCCTGGCTCATCCTGGCTCAAAAGCTCCCCTGCTGAGCACCTT
>NW_012112919.1:2105288-2107290 GCF_000951035.1 Colobus angolensis palliatus | reverse complement strand
TTTCCTTTACATACCCAAATCCTATAAAACGACTCCACTCCATCTCCCTTTGCTGACTCTCTTTTCGGACTCAGCCCGCCTGCATCCATCCAGGTCAAAAAGCTTCCCCACTGAGCACCCGGTGACCACTGCCCCTGCCCGCCAGAGAACAACCTCCTTTGACTGTAATTTTCCTTTACATACCCAAATCCTATAAAACGACTCCACTCCATCTCCCTTTGCTGACTCTCTTTTCGGACTCAGCCCGCCTGCATCCATCCAGGTGAAATAAACAGCCTTGTTACTCACAAAAATCCTGTTTGGTGGTCTCTTCACATGGACGCGAATGAAAATAGCTTTAGAGTGTATTTTGAAGTCAGATAGTGTGATGACTTCAGCTTTGTTCTTTTTGTTCAGGATTGCTTTGGTGATTTAGGGACTTCTGCAGTGCCGTATGAATTCTAAGGTATTTTTCATTTCTGTGAATAGTATCATTGATATTTTGATAGGGATTGCATCGACTCTGTAGATTGCTCTTTATATTTTGGTCATTTTCACAATATTAATTTGTCCAGTTCATAAACACAAGATATATCTCTGGTTATTTTGGTGACCTCTTCAATCTCTTTCATCAGTGGTTTTCAAGTTTTCCTTTAGAGCTCTTTTGACTTCTTGGTTAAATTTAGTCCTTGATTTTTATTTATTAATTTTTTAGCTATTATAAATGGAATTTCTTTCTTCAGCTATTTTTCCATTATTTCACTTTTCAGTGTATAGAAATGCTACTGATTTTTATATGTCAATTTTATGTCCTGCAACTTTACTGAATTTCTGTATCAATTCTAAAAGTATTTTGCTTGCACTTTTAGGATTTTCTATATATAAAATCATATCCTTTGCAAACAGGGACAATTTGACTTCTTTCTTTCCAGTTTGGATTTCCTGTTTGCTTCTTTCTGTGGCCCCTAAATTCTCTGGCTGTGACCTCAGAAACAATTTGAATAAGAGTGGTGAGAATGGGTATCCTCATCTTGTTCCAATTCTTAGAGAAAACGTTTTCAGCTTGTCTGTGTTCAGTATAATCTTAGCGGTTGGTCTGTAATATGTGGCCTGTATTGTGTTGAACCACTCTCTTTCTATACCTAGTTTGTTGAGGGTTACTATTATAAAGGAATGTAAAATTTTATCAAATGTTTTTTCTGCATCTGTTGAGAAAATCACATGGTTTTAGCCCTTCATTCTGTTGATGTGATGTATCACACATATTGATTTGTGTATATTGAGTTATCCATGCACTCCAGGGATAAGTCCCACTTGATCATGGTGAACGATCTATGTGGTGTGCTTGGACATGGAATTCTGAATTGATAGTCTTTATTCTGAGCACTTTGAATATGGCATTCCATTCTTTTCTGGCCTTCATGTTTTCTGATAAGAAATTAGATTAATCATATTGAGAACACTCTTATATAACGAGTTGGTATTCTCTTACTGCTTTTAAGATTTTTCTCTTTATTACTGATTTACACATGACTATGATGTGTGTAACATGAATTATGTCACATTTACTCTACTTAGAGTTTATCATGTTTCTTGAATTTGTAGATTGATATTTTTCAGCAAGATTAACATTTTTCACCAAAATTGGGAAGATTTTGCCATTACTTCCTCAAATTTTTTCTCAGTATTTTCTCCTTTTCATTCTTTCTCATTCTCTTTTTCTAGAATACTCATATGCATATGCTGAAATTATTGATGCTAACAGGTCTCTGAGACTGTTCATTTATATTCATTTTTTACTTTTTTTTTTTTGAGATGGAGTTTCGCTCTTTTTCCCCAGGCTGGAGTGCAGTGACACGATCTCGGCTCACCACATCCTCCTCCTTCTGGGTTCAAGCAATTCTACAGCCTCAGCCTCCCAAGTAGCTGGGATTACAGGCATGCGGCACCATGCCCAGCTAATTTTGTATTTTTAGTAGAGACAGGGTTTCTCCATGTTGGTCAGACTGGTCTTGAACTCCCG